>NC_084999.1:11261380-11318880 GCF_963854185.1 Sardina pilchardus | reverse complement strand
CCCGCGGTTGCTGAGTGACATTCGAACGAGTTGACGGTCATATTCAAAATTAAGAGACAAGTGCAAATTTGAATATGACCGGCGTCAACTCATTCGAATGTCACTTGGCAACTGTAGGATCATGACATCAGAAAAATGTGCATGGTCTCTTTATTTTCCAGAGCTGTATATGAGCTGGCAAAAGAACCTTTCGGGCACATAGGCAATTTACGCAAATGTATTACTTTGTGAACGCTCTTGCTGCCCCCTACAAGATGCTGATCTGGGTGGCTGCCCATGTCGACCACATCAGAATCTGCCACTGAGGCAAAATAAATCTTATACCAATAAATCTTCTGCACTTCAAACTGCAGCTCATGATCCTAAGAGAAGAAAAGACAGCAAGCTGCTATGCTGATTAATATGATGTAATAGCTCCCTCTTATGGATCATCACCCTACCTGCATGGTAAACAAAAGTCAAACATACTGTACAGCACTACACACAGGCATAACCATCTACATGACTCCATGAACAGGTGAAGTCAAGCAAATGCCTCACCAGAGAGGGTTAAAGCGGAGCGAGAGGCGCAAACGTTCCATCATTTCCGCGTTCTGTCTTCACAAGGGGGAGGGGGGCTAAATCCCCCTTTAAGCAGACCTGCTAACATTCGAAATGCACTGCTTGTGTGGGTTGCCGAGCTGACAGAGATCGATATCCCACTATGACGTCTTTGCAACACGCCCCTTTAAGCAGACCGGAACTGTTCGAATTTTGCTTCCATAGAGATGCATTACGTTGCTCTATCTTGTCAATAATTAAGGATCTTTGGCCTCACTCACCTGTTGTTAGAGGACCCCTCTGCAGTCTGATCACAGTCACTGGTCGATTTACCAGTGCTGTTCTGTTGGCAGAGAGACAAAAACAGCAATCAAACACTGTCTACGCAATGTGTACACACTTGAAGAACACTGTACATTTTTACAGAGTAAGGCTACGTTCAGACTAGGTGTATTTATTGCAGCTACCGGTATCAGTTTCACATTCAGAAATTCTATGGAGTAAACCGTGTTTTAGAAAAAAAAAAAAAACGTCTTTTAAAACGAGATGGCAGGCATATTTTTTCCAGCTCAGAGCTGTTGAAAAATGTTCAACTACTAGCAGGAAAACGCCCTACATCACGCTGTTTTTGTCAGCTAACCAATCACAAGTGAATAACTAAACAAGACGCTCTACTGTAGTTGTTTTTTTAAACATAAGCGATGGGCAGATTGTTTAAAAACTTCTCTTGGCCGAAAAAAGAAGCCTGAACATGAGCCTGAGCCTGAAGCCAAAGTTGAAAACAGTTCAGGACATAACATGTCATTGTGTGAGAGGTTCTAACACATCAGTTTCCATTTTTATTATATGAAGCCTGACAGGTTTGCTCCACACACATGATCATTTTAGGGGAAGGGAGGGGGGTACGATTTCCTCAAAAAAAAAAAAGAAAAAAAGTTGCGCGGGCCGCAATTGGCCCGCGGGCCGCGAGTTTGAGACCCCTGCTTTAAATCCTTCTTTGCAGTTTATTTTCTTTGGGCACAGAATTACGCTTTGACCGTGTGGTCTTCTTCAGATTCTGAAGAAGACCTAGACCTGAGGAAGACCACACGGTCGAAACGTAATTCTGTGCCAAAAGAAAATAAACTGCAAAGAAGGATTTGAAGTGTATTTTATTATTTTTCTTGTATTTTATTTTGCTTTATTACCATAACCTGGGTACGATTTCCTCACCTGGGTTTTCTCCTGCAGCCGCCTGCACTCCAGCTGCGCCCTCTCGAGCTCCTCCTGGAGCGTGTGGATCCTCAGCTCACTGTTGACTTTATCCACCTCCCAGTAGTCGGGAGCATTCTTCAAGCTTATCATTACTGCAGAGGGCGTACAAGATACACAAACCACACTTGATTCATCTATACATTGCAAACACATTCGTTCTGTATTAACAAAGAAGCATTTTGTCCCAAAAAAGGGGCCTCATCCTATGATGATTTGAGTGGTTTTAGATCTAAAAGTGCGGGGGCCCCGATTTAAATGCCAAGCTACTGTAAGTATAAAGTCTAACTAAAGCTAGCTTCATTGCTAAGGTCCGGCTTCATTAAGTAAAAAATCAAAACTCATTTATTGGTTCTACTTGTGCATTTAACACAGGTGATCTCACCAATAGGCTACGTGCCCTTTTGGGCTTGTTTGTCTCCAGTAGAGCCAGGTGTGTCTGAACCTGCCGCCATTGTTAATGCAATTAGTGTCTACATGGACTCGGTTGGGTGTTGCACTAAGTGAATCAATGACAAGGAATGAGTTATGCATTTGTTAAAATTGTCATTAATGATAAAACAAGATATTCAGTGTCGGTGTGAAGAACATGCCGTTACAACACAGCTAACGCTCCCCTAGAAATAAATGAGAGACTGGAGGACCCTTTCGTGCTCGTAGCCTGTTAGCTGCTCTATCTGGCTGAAGTGTTGTGCTAATTCGAATCAGCTTGTGAATGGTTGGCACAGATATGTAGTACTTTCACTTTCTGACGCTGGACTTTTTCACCTCTGTCTATTTGCAATAGCAAGATCTCAAGCACAAGCACCGTTGGGTCAGATAAAAGCCGTCACATACCATATAACACATAGTCTGGCTATCACCATACTAAGCTCAATCTTTTGAGATTGAACATTAGTATGGGGAGGCTGCGCTTTATTTCTACTGCACAAGAGGCTTGATCAATGGGCATCATTCAAATGACTCCGTACGCTTGTATAGACCTTCAACCAATCGGACCAACGATCCGGTGCGTCTTTTGGATAAGCTAGTTTCTGATTGGAGCCAAAGGTTCTGGCAGGGAACAGAGGAGATAAATGTGCAGGTTTCCAGCCTGAGCTGCCGGGCGAAATCGAAATTTGCCGGAGGTTCAGGCAGGGTTCACCCAGCCTATATAACACATTTAGCTTATGAACTTTACTGATAGAACTTTAATGATAATCATGAACCGACTTAACACTTTGCCCAGCATTTAAATGTAGGGCCCTAGATGGGCACTGGCCACTGACCCTGGCTCGTCTCCATCTCCGACCTCAGCTGCAGCAGCTCCAGCTCTTTGGCCTGTAGCTGGTCATTCAGTTGCTTCTCGCTCTCACTCTTCTCCTTTTTCTGACCGAGGCAAACAAAGAGATAGTATGTAAGACACACACACACACACACACACACAATGTCAAAGAAATGTGGCTGTCTTAGCAGTTCCTTTGAGTTACTGAATAATATACACATTTACATGTCATGTTGTTATGAGTTGCAAAGAAAAGGGTGTAAGAAATACACACACTAATGACTATCATGTGTCTTGTGTTTATCATTTATTTAATAGGTAGAGTAAATCCAGGGTCTATACCAATTTGTTTAGCTCCATCTGCAAGTCCTCCTTCTCAATGTAAATCCCCCGGTAAGCACTGAATGCCTTGTTCACATACTGTGGTCCTTCTGTTGAGGGAGCCTCAGGCTTGAACATCTGTCAGCAGAGAAAAAGAAACGACATGAGGAAGGAAGATGAGTAGTATACTTGATGACCTATGATTCATGTTTACCAGCCACATGCCTTTGAAATGATGGAACTGTGACTCAAACCGTGATACCATTTTAAAGGTGAGAATGCCAGCTAAGGAGTAATATCTGCACTGTAAATCAACAGTGAGATCAAGACACTAGTAGCACTTCTGGGAATTAACTTGCAGCAATCTCAGCATCTGTAGGGGACGCATAGAGGGTGTGTCTATACCTTCAACTCCTTTGGAGCTTTTAAAAAAGGTTTAATGTGACCGAGCCGCTACAATAAAGGCTTTTTAACTTTTGTTACATGAGAGTGCCTTGGAGTTCCTCTGGTTTTTCCAACTGAATTTTTTTCCCTTCCAAAGAGCACCTCAAACAAACTTTTTCTGAGTCCAAGAAGCGCTCCTAGACAAACGTTTTCTGAACCTTCATACCTCTATCTGACTTCTTGTGATACATATGCCCCACGAAATTAAAAATCAACTACAGTACTTAATCAAAAACACACAGAGGAAGTAAGCAAAGCAAGAGTGTATTTATCTTATACGGCGCATTTTTCATGCAACAGAGTGCACCTCAAAACGCTCCACACACAGGGTGCCTCTCATTTGGGCTTTTATACGTCCTCCCTCGCTCCTCGGGCCTCGATCCTCACTGATCTACATAAAGAATGATGGGGCGAAAACAATGGGATAGTCTACCCAGTGTTAGTTATAGATCAGTGGGAACGCCCCTCGAGGATCGAGGAAAGATGTTGAGAGGCACCTACAGACAGCATGCCAGACGGAGCTGTGAAAGACGCCAGCGTACCCGTTACTATATAAGCAAATCAGCGTGCGTGGTAGGCCCACACTGAATGTCTCGCCACTTGGTTCTAACCTTATCCTCCAGCTGTTTGACTCTCTTGCGTAGGAGTGTGTTCTCTCGCTCCGCATCCCGCAGGCGCTTCTTGATGTCCTCGTAGGCTGTGACGAGGGCAAAGTGGGAGGCCACAGACTCGTCGCCGGCACATACCGACACAGGGCTCTCCACCGGCCCATAGGTTTCATGCTTTAGGATGCAGATGTCATCATCCACTGCAAGGGGCTCCATGCCAAAGCTGGAGGGAGTAAAACATGTCTCAGGTCATTAAAAAAACATGTTGTTTACACTGACTATTCCAAAATAACACAGTGAACTGGATCTAGACCCCAAACCATTAACTAACGTGATTCATTGTAATAAACCCTCTATGTCAGTAGTCTAGTCATTTTGTTATGTTTGTATGAATAGCCCACTGTGTTTCTACTAGTGGATGTCGCTTTAAATGCATGCAATTCCACGCAATATGAGTTACGAACCTGTAATCGCCTTCAATATTTACCACACTGTTGTTACAACCAAGACTGACAAATGGGGGAATCATCTATAGTGAACAGATGTGGTTTGAATGCGAATACATTACCCCAACATTTAAATCAATGTAACGATCTCAGTTAGTGGCTTGTCCTTCCAAAAAGCGAAAGAGAAAGTAACTTTGCATGTAACTTTGCATCACGCTAACAAATAAGCCCTGAGGTTAACCTTACCAACACAGAAGCAAAGCAGATGTGATGCTAACAAAATGACCAATGTCATTCCGCGCTTCAGATTGGTGTGGACAGAATTCTCCACTCTACCAAAGACTGTTGTGCTAGCTGCGACATCTTTTACTATCTATGCATCTGACTGATATTAGCTTGCTACACACCTGTGAATGATGACAATGCTAGCTAGCCCTGGACAAAGAGATCCATGTTGTTAGCCTGACAAATATGAGGTTCAGCTATTATTAACCACCCACGCTCTTCTATTGTTATTAAAAGCTAGTGACACTCGGTCACACGGGAGATGTGCAACTGCCTCTTGATAACACAAAGAAATGTGGACAGGAATGTGTACGTAAAACACTGAGTCAAGTCAGCGGTAACTATCGCATGGAATCTGGTTAGCATAACATACTAGCTTGTTACTACCATGTTGTAAAAAGGCACAGTGGTACATACCGTATGGAAGTTACTTGCACGGGTAAAACGAATGATAACCGTCAAACATCCTTTGATGAACCTGTCACAAAATGAATTTTCAGTAAAGCGAAAGTGATTAACGTTATTGGTTGCCAATTCCAAACACATCCACAGCTGTCATTTGACAAAACACAAACCAGGAAGTACATTACCTCTTCGCTATTTCCGGCGGAAAGAGCTCATGATCTCATTTATCTGTCTTGGCCCAGACTGAAGTCCTTAGAGTCCTATCTTTTCTGGGAGGCTTAATTTTCTTCTTCATTATAATGAAAATAAATGCAAGCTTACTTAAGTTTGTCTACAGTAGGCCTAACACGTTTTCTCCATACATATTTCATTCAAGGAAAACTTTACTCTATGGTTTAAAAAATATCCTTGGTAGAACTTTTTAATGAAAAATAATAAGGTCACATAATCTGTGTCATTTGACTGAGGGGCTCATTCAGATATCAGGAGTGGAGAACATAGTAGCGACTTCACACAGATGGGCTCCTGGGTCTGGGCCAGTTCAGTAATCCATCCTTGCCTAGACAGTCTGCTGTCTTTTGGAGGTTTTTCTAGGGGATGGCAAATCTCCTGGTGTACAGGTATGAAGTTAGGCGCAATCAGCCGTTGTTGATTCCGAACAGGCTTCATGAAAGTTGTATTCTTGTGAACGCAAACTTGTTATATGTTTTCTGTCTTATAATAAAAAGGAGAATCAATTAAACAAATGACAAGCCAGCTGCAACCTGCTGTTCTCTCCCTCTCTCTCTCTCTCTCTCTCGTGCACGCTCAGACGCGTTCAGGGCATTATTAGTGTGGTAATTTACAATATACATCAGGTGTTTGGCTCGAGGTCAGGGTGAAACTACGCCAAACCATCCCTTTAACCTTCTGCATAATCATAATATTAGATAAAAATGGATTTGAGAAAACCTTGTCTGTTGATAGAACTTTAGACAGGGCAAAAATAAACCGATATGCAGAAAGGCCTACAATGTAGGCCTAGCCTATTTGGTGCATTATTTTGTGAAAGTTCAAACTAATCAGGCTTCCTCTGTAAATGTCACCATATAGCAATCTATACATTTTTCGTCACATAACTTGTTTTGTCTGTAAATAGCATAATGTTATTTGAAATGAAATCGCTAACACATTTTTTTTTTTTTTTTAAATGTCTGCCTGTAGTGAGCACCCAATCAACTAAGCAGAATAATTATCATTATATTATTTTACTTTTTTTAGCCTATTTGTTGTTTTTCATAAGGGGTCCATCAAGATGAATCTTACCACCTTGTCACACAAATTAGACAGGAATAATTGCTTTTCATTACAGTTAACACTATACTTGCTAAGCCAATTACAATTCTAATTGCATGTAGGCCTATGTCATGTCACTTATCATGCATACCACCCCGTCATATTTGTTATATTTCTACAAATTAAAATGCTATAAACTGAAAATACTTTGGATGAAAATGTTGACAAGAGCAAGGCACGCCTTTCATAGAATATCACGGGTGTAGCTCCGCCCCTCTGTTCGTTACGTCTATGTTAGTAATCAAAGAAAGCTGGCAACCTCTTGTGCTGGCAGGGAACAGTAGTTGGTATCTCCACCTCAGTCCACATTTTCCTGACTGCAGTAACTTATTGGTAACTTTAACATTTTATGACCAGCGGAAAACATTGAGCTGCTGTTGACAGCTCTGTCTAGCTATAATATTTAATTAAATGATCATTTAGCTGGTGTTGCTAGGTGGCTAGGCTAGGGTAATGTAACAAACGCTAACATTATGCTAACAGTGATGAGTGTGCTAACTGATTGTAGTGATGTTCTCGCAAAGGTAGCTAGTTTAACTTACCTGGCATTTGTAGTTAGTGTTAATGCAATTATAAGTATTTTAAAGGTTTATGAAAGAGTCTGTATGGTTGCATTGGCGTGTGCTTGCGGTTACTAATGTAGCTAGCAGCTAGATCACCTTGAATGAAATTGCAAGGACTTGAGAAAACGTGAATGACTTATTCAGTGTTTACTCATAGGGTTGATCGAATAATCCTGGTCTGCAAAATAAGGACTGAATGGATTATCCTGACGAGACTGTTAATGAAGCTGAAGCAACGTTCCTCTCAAACTGGATTTGGGTTCAGTGTGAGTCACCAAGTTGTCTGAAATGGAGGCACATTTCAAAACATCATACATTGGACCTGGATGAGCCATGGTTCTGCCACATGAACCCTGACCCGTGTTTCAGCCAATGTATCGTACCTCAGGCTACAAACTACAAGGACTCCATCCTCAGACAAAAGGGCCTCAAGGTCATCTACTCCAAAATACCTGTTGGAAGCTTGGTTCTGGTAAAAGCCAGTAAGTGGCCATTGTAAGTAACCTAAAACAAAACCGAAAAAACTGTTTCCTCTGTGTGACTTTGTAAATTGTATTAGTATTATTTTATATAGTGTTATGTGTTGTGATTTATTTTTGTGCAGGTGGCCAGCAATACTGAGCGCTGACCCTTCCTGTGAGCAGTATGCGACGTACGATGAAGATGGGGATGTGGTGCAGTACCATGTGGAATTCCTCGGAACTCCACACTCCAGATTTTGGGCGCTAGCACCCAAAGTAGAGCCCTTCCGTCCACTACCAGCTAACGTGAGTCATCTAAGTGAAAAACTGCATGTACTGTATGTAATTTGCCTCATCGAAGAAGGAGACACATGCTCAGTTTATTTGTTTTTTTTCTCCTAAGGCCAAATGTTTGAAGGGTACCTTAAAGGTATCCTATAAAATTGCTATGGAGGAAGCAATGGACATTCAACACATGACTTGTGAAGAGAGGCTCCAGTTGTGCCACTTTAAGCCAGAAGAGTGTAAGTTTGTTCAAATCTCATTATATTTCATGTAATTGCCATATATTTAGGACAGTCATAGGCCAACATGTTCGCTGTATACCATTTCATCGCCATCATGAAGTAATGTTTTATGTGTTCAAAATGATCAAAATATCAGGCGTTTTGTATCAGTTTATTAGTTACAAGTCAAACCTGGCACATCATATCATGTGGGATCCAGTTAATGAAAACCTGTGTTAGTGCAGTACTTTTCCAGGCCAAAGGATTAATGCAGTCAATAGAGAAGATGATAACAGAATGCACTGTGGAGACCAAATCAAAGCACAATAACACCACCAAGAGGCATGGCAAGGTACAGTCCTCAAACCTTAGTGTCTACTATTTAGTGCAGTGGTGGACCAAAGTCCACATGTCAACAAAAATATTTAAAATTTGACATGTCTACGTTAAACTGGAAATTTCGAGAATTAAGTTAACATATCATATTGACTTTAATCTCAACATTTCATCTTGACATGTCCATTAAACTAGTTTGGAGAGTGAGCGACTGCTCCGAAGTGGTTGCCACTGAATTTGGACAGTCAGTCTCAGACTCAATCAGTTGGCCGACGACTCAACAAAATTCCTTGTGTAGCCTAGATGATTTGGTAGGATTCAAACCTGAAACGTCTGCTCAGTAAAATCTTTTTCAGCAAAGACTTTTGTCTATTTTTCCAGAGTGCGAACCTTTTCTGCCCTTTTCTGATATATTTTGGTTTGACGCACCTGTTTAAAAAAGACTTTCATCTAGAGCGCAACAGTACTCCACCTTTTGAGGATTCAAACCAGGACAGAGCAGAGCTGGAGATTCCCACGCTTTCCACTAATAATTTAATCAGTAATATTGTTCAAAACAGCACCAAACCTAGTCAGTAGCTTGCTCAGGTTCTCTAAACATAAAACGAAGCACCAACAACGTAGTTAGCAAACCTGAAGTTTATTGCAGAAGACTGTTAAGAACACGTACCAACTCTCCCCCCACCAGTTCCTCTCGAAGGAAAGTCCATAGGCGATTATCTGACATAATTATAAGCCAATTATGTGACGCAAATATCGAAATCGGTATTTCGGTATTCAAAACCCCATATCGGTCAGGGTCTATTCGGTATACTGTAAGTCATGGTTCAGTTCAGTTTTGGTACAGCCTGTAGGTACTGCTAAACTAAAATTCACTGACAGTACTTTTCATGCACAATGAGAATAATAATTTTTAGGGCTGGGACTCGATTAAAAAAATTAATCTAATTAATTAGAGGCTTTGTAATTAATTAATCGAAATTAATCGCATTTTAATTGTATATAAATATATGACCTGAGAACAGTGAGAAGTATTTTTTTTTTCACATGGATTTTTAGTATAGCCTACTATTGGATAATGACTGAATACATAGGCCTAAACTTAAGCAACAAAAATATTGTTTATTAATAAGTCCAACAGACCAGTGCAATTTTTGCCATAAAGTGTAGCAATACCATATTTAGAAATAGTACATTTTCAGAAATTCATGTAGCCTATAGATAGGTAGACCTTCTGTAAACTATAATAGGCCTACTGTGATATCCTGTTAATTGTGTCACCTGTTACCTTGAGTTGAGTTCATGAAATTGTTGTGTCCCTTTAAGGGGAACTAGGGGGCGGAGTTTACGTGTGCGTGTGTGCTTGTATGCGGTTCTGAGTGTGAAGTTTCTTTTAGGTCTATGAAAGTTGGACATGGAATTAGGTGCGGTGGATTACTGTTATAAGCGTGAGTTGTGGCTGTAACAGCAACTCGGTTGCTATTTGTTTAATAAATAAAGCTCAGAGGTTTCCCTCAAGTGTCTGGAGTATCACAATACTTTGTCCACGCTAGCAGCTAGCTGCTTTATGTTTTGCACTGAGGTGATACTGCGGTGAAACGTCCTTGTTGCATAGGTTGCACACAACCATGCTCTTATCTACGCTTCCATCCGCTCGTTTTTTGTAACAACATTTCCCATCCACGGGGCCAACCAGCGGTCACATCAGCTTCTTTGTTCATGTTCACTGTGCCACTGTGGTTTGTTTTGTCTGAACCGAACTGATGCGCGTTACTTGGTGCTCCAGTATAATCGGTCCGTCTGAAACTCATCCAGTGAGAAACGTTCCGCGGTGCAAAAATAAATAGGCATACGATTAAAATGCGTCAATTTTTTTAATGCATTAATGTTTGTGTAATTAATTAATCGAAATTAACGCGCTAAAGTCCCGGCCCTAATAATTTTAGAATGTGTCAAATATTTTTTTTTTTTTACGTTAATTGGCCAAACTTATGGTACACTACTTAACATGTTTGTGTTGGAACTCAAATTTGAAACATGCTCCGAGAGCAAAAGGCTGCATTTGGTACATTTGGTACGTATCTGTATTGAACCTAACATCCTGTATCTAAACGGTTCGGTAAGAATACGCATACCTTTACACCCCTAGATGATAATCATAAATATCACACTATGTACAGTATATATATATTATATATTTTTTATATATATATATATATTTTTATTTATTTTTTTTTTCAAGATGAAAGTTAATCGGGAAACAAGTGGCAAGAGCATTGCGGAGTTTGGTGACACTTCATTCATTGAGGGATTCAGATTTGAGAGTGCAGCTTCTGTGGAGGAATTAAGACAGCTGAATGAAAGAGATCTGAGTAAAGAGCTATTTGCCCGTTATTGAAAACCAGTCTTGATTTAAATGTAATTTAATCTTAATGTCAGTCTTGTTTGAAATGTTTTAATACTCATGTTAAAGTATCTGAGTTGACTGCATTTCTGTGATGCTCAATATTTAAATCCAAGTCAAACAGTTTCAATCTAAATTAAATGTAGTTGTTTTATATGTTTTACAGCAGTGTCTTCTTTCAAAGTCTAACTTACTGTATTTGTCATTAAATGGCACATTGTTATACTTTATTCATAGTCATTATTCCACAGGAAAAGTGAATCTTAAAGTTTTTTTCATATAGAAAGCACACATCATATTTTTTACTTTTTTCCTTTCCTTTCTTTCATGATGACAGAGCAGTGGCACTCAGATGTGTGCAGCTCTAGCAATCCCTAGTGGTGAAAGAGATAACTTGTGACAGACTACAAACTTCTGCAGTAATGATAGGCCTATGGTATCAGACTGATAACATTTTTATCTTTTATCTTTATCTTGCTCCAAAAGACCTTTGTAATGCACTGTACAGTAGTGTTGTGTGGGTAACGGTTTTTTATGACCCGAACCCAATGATTGCCATAGAATTTAGGACAGTCATAGGCCAAAACACTCAAAATGTTCACTGTAATACACGTCATCGCCATCATGAGATAATGTCTCAGTTTGATGTGATCAAAATTATAAAAACATCTGGCGCTCTGGGATTGTATCAGTTTATTAGTGATAAGTCAAACCTGTCACTTTGTGTCATGAGGGTGGGATCCAGTTAATGAAAACCTATGTTTGTGCAGTCAATAGAGAAGATTATAGCAAAATGCACTGTAGATACCAAATCAAAGCACAATAGCATCACCAAGAGGCATGGCAAGGTGTTCCCCCCAAATTTGGCCAAATCTACGACAGAGTATTATGAGGGCCACACATGACGGAAAAAAATATATATTTTTGCCGAGATTAAGTATAGACATGTCGACAGACACATATTTTCATGTCAAATTTAAAGGTCTCCTATTATACTTCTTCAAAACTTCTCCCGGAAGCTAATTAAAGTAGGGCATTCCACACATCATGCTCACAAGGGTGTGGACTCAGTAGGACAAGAGACTTTAAGATGAAGAGAGGGAGCTGCCGTTCCCTGTGCTGAGCCTCCTCTCTTCGTCTTACTGTCCCTGTTTACAAATTCCTAGATTACACGCGATCCCACAACATTCCTCTCAGATTACACAGCTCCATTCTCGGCAGTTCCAGCCCCCAATTCATTCCCTTTCTGTTCCCTTTCCCATATTTCTTCTTCCACAGTCACTTAAAAAAAAAACAAAATAAGGTTACGGTTTCCAACACAACATGATGCACTGCTTTATTTGCATAAACAGGGAGATAAATAAGCCACAGCGTATAGTGAATATTGCTAGACTATTATATTGTAAGTTGACCTCTGGTGCTGTACTGTACAGTAACTGTAAATGGTTAAGATCTAGAACTCATTCAGTATTAGGATAGTTCTCATTAATAATGATTTTAACCAGTGGAACATGGTAAAATGTACTACCCCTTGTTAAAAGACTGTGTCAATGCGACTCAAACCTATAGCTTTTATGGGATTTTTGTTGCTTATCGAGCCCTGGTGTCAGTCACTTAATGAGTCATTTGAAGTCACCTCTTACAGCCAGCGTCACCTCTCAAGTGAACCCAGAGGCCAACTGTTGAATTTGGACCTGTCATTAGTTTTGCCTTTAGACAATGTTACTATGCCAATTACAAGGTCAATGAATATTTAGTATTCAATAATTTGTTTTGTTTTGTTTATGTGTTTTTTTTTGTTTGAAATGTTTAAAATGTTTTTTTTTTGTATTTTGGTTAATTTTTTTTAATGTTATGCTGAACTTAATTAGACGGTCAAATTGATGAGAAATAGGCAAATATCTCATATTGATGTTACATAGAGCACAGTTATGTCAAGGAGAAATACACAAAGCTGATATCTCAGTTTGAATTTCACTTTCCTATGAGTACCTTTTATGCACAGTAGATGTTCGATAAGAGGAAAGGAGACATACATTCATTGTTATCAGAATCTCCTTTTATTTGGCTCAATAGTGCTAACACTGTAAGACATTATACAGGTAGGCAATGATCATTAAAAGGAGGATACGGTATAAAAATAGAATTCCTGGACTCATGAAACCTTATCCAAGGAATGCTTTTAAATAATCCATAGAAAATGACACAAAGGAAATGCACAAGACACATCTACCAACAACCTCAGTGTTAAGTAGGGGAATGTAAAAAAAAAAAAACAGAAGATCTGAAGTCATCAGATGCTTTATCCTCAGCTAAGGCACCGCCAGTGGACACAGTTGTAGTGTGCGGTGGTTCCATAAGCGAGCATTAAACCACTTCGGCCTCACAGTTTACCAGGCACAATTGCGCCTGAACATCTGGATAAATCTGGAGTATAAAAGGATCTGATGTGAGTGTGACGATACCCTGTCAGCTCTCTTCTGTGCTCAGCTGATGCAATTGTCATGTCCAACCAGTGGATGCAGACAACTTAAAAACACGTCTGAAAACGCCCTCTTAGTGTTCCTAGTTAGTTTTGACAACCCTCATCTCAGTCTTTTAGTGCTATTTGCAGACAGGCAACGTTGATAGTGATCTTTGTTCTCACTAGAACGTCCACACCTCCAGTTCCCGCACAGCAAAGTCTTGGTGGGTGGAGAGAGGTTGGTTGTGAAATGTTTGGCATGTATAGCTGGAACCACGGCACAGATCAGCATCCAGCCAGAGTCCAAAACGCCCCCTAGAGGAGATTAGGAGAAATGCAAGAGTGAAATATGATCCAGAAAGCCGTTGACAGGAAGTTCCCATTGCCACAAAATCCGAAGAGATGAATCAATGACTGTGTGGTATGTTTGTACTGTTACTTACCCGCCTCCGCCTAACTGGAGAGAGTCCATGAATCCTTTCACAAAGTAGGAGTTCTTGCCTGTCCAGCTGAACATCTTTATGAAAACGAAAGTCATGTTAATGTCCACTTTGTGCAAAAACATCTTCAAATATTATAATAAACATGAAGCAGTCAGTGTGTAAAAAATAAAGCCATTAACATTAACATTTATGCTATACCTTAAACTCTGGACTGAAGGTGTAGAGGAAGGTCTCTCCTGTTCCATAGCAGCTGTTGCTAACTCGGAATGGATGGGAGGAGAACGCACCAAACACCTGCACAAAAAGGATGCACACAGTCTTTACTCAACAATTGATACTTGATAGAACACTACGATTTGGATAGTTTTTGGTGTTGTGTGCTAAGATTAAGATAATTATTCATTATGAGGGTGCATGTGGATGAGTAAAACAAAGAGTATTATTCTGTCATAAGAGCAGTATACAGCACTGATTTGTGACATGAATTCAGTTGGAAGGGAAAAGACGAAGTTGGTAAAATATGGAGATTTTTACCTGGTTTTCCGTGTCCTTGATGACTAGGAGCACAGGCCTGTCTACATTTGCCATATTCCTGTAGAGAGTTCTGAGGCTGGTACCATGCACAGCTGTACTGTACACCAGTTGCCATTGATAGCCTTGAGTTCGAGCAGGTAGGTGGGTGACCAGCTATATAAAAAAAAATACAGTCGATTAATTTTCCATAGATATGTGAGATTTTTAAATACATCAATAGCTGTCCATTGATATACTGTATGCCAACACATCCGAAAATAAATCTAATAATAACTGACTTAATTCATAACCTCTCAACTCCTCAGAGTGTAAAAGTAACATTTTGCATTTCAGACGACCAAAACCGGAGAGGGAGGAATAACTTACTCTCTCCAGGTGTTGATCCTGCAGTATTTGGCTGGGCTCTCTGAGCTGGGGCAGTGGCTCTTCAGGCTGGTCGTCCTCTGAGCTACATAAGCTTTGTCTGCGCGTCTGGTCTTTAGCAGTGATGATCTGGAGAAAGCAGATAAAAGCCTCTTGGTTACAAATGTTTGCTTTTGCAACAATCTATATGATAGAATACACCAAATCAAAGAAAAACTATATATTTTTGGTTGTCTGTCATGTCATCTGTCTGTATGCAATTTATGCAAATACCTAAGGAGATGCAATTTCAGAATCAGCACTATACTTTGTATTTGGCTGATATGACAGAGAGCACTTGAAACAGCATAAGCATACTAGTTAAATGTTTATATAATGTTAGACTAAAATGTAGAAGTTGAAGATAAAATTCAGTAAAATTGTAAATGTTTGGAAATATAAACAATTGTCCCGGATACTTATAAGTCTAAAGCAGTCAGCACTCTTAAAATGTTAAAAAATCAATGCATGCTTATCTCAAAGGAAGGATTATTTTGTCAACACTCACCTGCACAAATGGCTCTTCGCCATTTTTTGCAAAGTAAATTATCCTAACATTTTCCACTTTTGGTGCCATGGTAACTGATGCCTCGGTATAATACTAATAAACCTGAAACCTTTTGTTGATAGGCAGCATGCGTGAGGGCCTCTCTGAAGCTGCTTTTAAATATGCCACCGGATACCTCTCTACTTGTTTCCAGTCAGAGAATCTTATGTGGTTTACTTTCATTTCTCATGAAAAAAAAAACAGGTTGGTGTAGACCCAAAAGGAAGTACCATGTATGGACTTCCCTGAAAGTTGTGCTGTCCCTCATTAAACCTCTCAGAGTTTGTAGAGAGTGAATCAAAACTAGTCGGAGCAAGTTGTAACAAGACAACCACAATCAATCCAACCTACCTCCCAGGTTTTGTGGATAGATTTCTTGTGTAGCAGACTATCAATCACTGCAAGATGGTCATCCTCCACCACAATGAAACCCTGGTTTTTGGAGCCCTTGGTGTAGATATCTGGTGACCACTGCACAAAAAATGTGTAAAGATGGTCCACCCTGTGACAAAAGACACATAGACTGTTTAAATCCATACCTGATAAAACATATGAGTGTAAGTACAAGGCTACAGTTTCAGTTTCAGATCTTTGTTCAGTTCACAATAGACACAGTATTTGGAGGGAACTAGTTTCCAGTAAATTGCGTCATGCTAAAATCCACTTAATCCTCCTTCCCAAAAAGGTCAACGACTTTTGGGATGGTTAAATTATGCTTTCGGTTTTAATACAAACAAGGTCTCCTACAACTCTTCAGAACCACTATGCTTTTCTCTACTTTATATAGTCCAGCTCACAGGCATCTCACCAGTCCCAGCTATATTTGATGCACAACTTACTCTCCAACGCTGTATGCGACACCCATGTTGAGTAGCTTTAAGGGTAATCCAAAGGGAGTTGCAGTCGGGGAAAAAAGAAAAGGGAGCAGGAAGAGAAGGAGGAAGAGGAGGAGGAGGAGGAGAAGGAAGAAGAGGAGGAGGTTTTGAGCAGGTCCGGAGGATCAGTGCTGCAGCAGCATGTCCACTCCGACTCCATGGCTGGCCCTGCCGTTTTATACCAGCCCGTTAGCTGAGATAAGCCAAAGCCGGGCCAAAGCCCTCCCTTCGAGGTCCTTCAAGGCCACACTGCCCAGTTTATAGCAATGTTTCACAAGTGGGTTAGCGAACCGACTGGGTGACATATTAACTTGACCTGCTGGCCTCCGCTGGACTGGATGGGACTCGGGGAGTCACTGTGCCATCAAATGTCACTGGAGGCCATTGACTGCATCCTGCCTGTGAGGGCGCGTTCTGCAGAAATGGTATGTGGCCTACGGCCATGCTCTAAGTTCTCCCAAATATAGTGAGAGTGATTTGATTAAGACTTACACCATTTATTTTACCATAATTGTTACAAAACAATTATGTTTTCTTTATTGGGCTGTTTTTGCCTTGTTTTCTATGAAGGACAGGGAAGACTGGCAGGAAGTAGGAGAGAGAGGGACTATGGTGGGACCAGGAAATGACTGCGAGTGGGAATCCTGCCAAGGTCCTGAGAGATTGTGCAAAGGAAAGTGATTTCTTTATGTTCTTATGTCATGTCATATTTAAAAGGAGGTCACTAAGAATAGTTAGACCTACTGAATTTGCCTTGTTCTCTGCGTGCAATCACTATCACACACTACTTACTAAAAGTTAGGATATGACCTTCATTTGAAATGTAATGTTTCAGTAGGCCTACAGAAAGTACTGAAACATTGAAGTGTTGGACATGCGCATTCAAAAGTTTAGAGAAGATCAGTTCACCTTTATAGTGGATTTAGGTTCATCCTGAATATTTCACCTAAAAGTCGAATATTCCTGACTGTTTGTCTATGGGTGCCTTCATGTTTCCATGTATGGTCAAGGGAGGCATCTGTTCAAATCATTATGCCATCTTGTCACCATGATTGGTCATCAGTACCAGGAAGCACATTGATTAGGGTATGGATATCTTCTGATACAGCTACTCATAAATTATAATCCTCTGTCATAATGTCATATAGCTTACTAGGTTCATTAGAATCATTGTGTGTCTAGTTTGAGATGTAATACACTAGAAAGTCTTGGACATCTTCTTGAGAAATGCCTTTCCCTAGTGCACAAAACCTCGTCTTGATTGAACTCTCTTCTCTCTTGAAGTCTTCTTCTCTTCACTTCACCTCTTCTCGGTGACAAGGGTCTGTTGCTTGTTCTAGCGAAACCAGTGAATCTGGAAACCAGGCTAGACGTCTGAGTCTTTACCAGTCGGATAAACAGAGATGACAGCTTTCTCCCTTCACTACAGATATAAATGATAGTAAAGACAATAGATAATGCTCTGTGGGGAGGGGGATGATCAGTGGGGATCCCTTAAACATTATCGGGGGATCAGTGGGGATCCCTTAAACATTATCAGAGGATGAGGTTGTGGCAGCAGCATATAAGCATAAGTGCCTTTGGGAGCTAATAGTAATTTTGCTGGTATGTGTAATTGACCCACTACCTTGATGGTTGATGCTTCATCGCCATGTGTCTTTGGAGAAGAATGTGTAGCGGCTTGTCTTTTACTAGACAGCTAGCACTGTCTGGACATCTTGGCTGAAGATGTGGAGTCTGTGAAAGTGAAGGATTCAGGTAGACCTACTAATAGGACTTTTGCTGGCATGATCGGCCGACTACATTGGTGGTTGAAGGAAACATTGGTGTATTGTCAGGTGCCAAACTATTATCTCAGTGAAATGTAAATGAAGAGATACTGTATATTGGGTGGGGCCTGCCTATCAGACATGCACATGCACACACATACATGTAATGCTTCATCGCGATGTAATGTGTTTATTAGGAGAGGAATGCAGCTTGTCTTTTACCAGAAAACTAGCACTGTCTGGACATTTTGGCTGAAGATGTGGAGTCTGCGAAAGTGACGGATTCAGGTAGACCTATACATACATTTTAGAATTTCCAACATTCCTAAATGAACGAGACAGCAAGTTACATAAATTTATTTTACAGGATTGCAAAGATTATATTTAAATACAACCATGAATGCTAAGATGCAAAGTGTGTATCATATTCCCCATCCATTGGACAGTAATAATTAATGTTAAGTGTACATGAAAGACAATGAAATGAACACCGTTTATAGACAGAACAATGAATAAAGACTATTAGATTAATCTAAAATGTTATTGACATCATCAACAAGGCCCACCAATCAAAAGGACCATAATGTATTCCGACCACATCACAGAAAAGAGACCGTATGAGAAACCATGGTGTAGTTACTTGTTCTTTCCGAGCCAGACATTGTTACAGAAAGATTTTCTGGTTCAATCCGGATGAAAGTGTTTTCTGAACCAGGGATTTGCAGGCACATTTTACTGTGGCAGAATGTTGCGAGATCTTTCTCGCCTTTTCCCCAGAGATCAAATTATATAAATGTGATATTAGTTGTTTTCTTCACCTTGGATATCAACTCAAGTCACAAAGGTATGAGCTGATGAGAAGGACCAACAACCAAAACTACCTTTGAAATAGCCACAGACAGCTTCTCTCACCTAGACAACTGGAGTAAATAAGAGTATTAGCCATCTTGGATCTTCTGTTATTTGACATTTGTCCTAAAGCAAATCATCAACTTACAATAGGCTTCTGACCAAGGGCCCTTGGCCTTTTCAGCTACAACACAGCTGAGACATGTAAACATTGAGCTGTATGACAAGTAAAGAAACTTGATTGCACTGACTGGAGCAGTGGCATGCCAAGGTTACAGAACAGAAGGAGGACAGATTCTCTCAGCTGACATTTTGTCTGCATTTTCTTCTGAACATTTGCAAATTAAACCATGCAACAATAGTGACCTGCATATGACCTGTTATTCCTCAGTTATGTGTCACAAATAAAACAGTCGTGCACTGGGACCTATCCAGTGACCCAGGCATGCGTCATGCTAACAAAGAAGTTAAGTAAACGTTGCCGTCAACGCTTGCCAGACACTGCCAGTGAGCTTTGCTCTGTTAACAGGGATGTGGTGGAGGCTGAATGCAAGTAAACACAGTTCATCCACCTCAGAAATGTCAGAAATAGAGTTAATTGCAGGTTATTGCAGGTTCAATTGTAGATGTTGACATTCAACAGCCACACTCTGTTATCCACATTCACAAAATGTACACTCATCATCAGGAATCATTTGATATCATTGGTTATACACGTTGGACAATAACCTCCAAATGACCCTGATGAAGGCGTAAGCCGAAACGTTGGGAATAAAAAATCTTTAAGTTTTGAGTGTGCCACAACACTTTTGTTTATATTTAACCTTTACCGCCGTGAGTACCTCACAAGGTGTGCGTTCATTCAAACGAGGACAATAACCTCCACCATCTTCAAACATGTTCTGAATGCCTTTTTAAAAATCTGATAACATATGGCCTAGTCCACCTTACGATCACATAATTCATAGTTCACCCACCTCTTATTTAAACACTACCTCTGTCTGTTAAACATGCTAAGTTTTGGGTGGTGGCTACCCCATGCATAAACAATAAGGCATTTGCATGCGTGTTCAAAATTATACTTGTGGTGCATGTGGACGGCTGAAAATTGGTATCCACAATACCATAGTACTTAGCGATATGAGCTGAACGTTTGGCTTATTTTAATAATATTTACAGAATGTTTACAGAAATTTTGAAAGTCACAATGGGCCTGGAAGCGGGCCCACTAGTCAAGTCAAGTTTATTTATATAGTGCATTTCATACACAGAGGTCATTAATGTGCTTTACATAAACAAAAAACAAACAGTAATAGCAGATAAAAGCATAGATGCATGGGCAAAAATGAATAATAATAATAATAATAAAAAATATCAAAGTAAAAAATAAAAAATCAATCATAAATCATAAATCAAGGTAAAATAAAGAACAGAGAACAGAAAAGACTTAAAGGAATAGTTCTCATTCAAGACTTAAAGGAATATGACCTCATTTCCAACTTTGCCGAGGTGATATAGATCGGTCACTCGATGTACATCATCAGACTGGCGCCAGTGGGAATTGGCGCCAGTGGGAACTGGCGACTACTACTGTGTTGCATCATCAACTGGTCTCTTTTACACTCACATCTGTCACTTTTACTTTAGTCAGCATCTTACTACTGTATGGTGCAATACTACTGACTGAAGTGTGGTGAAATGACTGGAATAAAACTGGTCCTTATATGCTCAGCTGAAGTGTAACTGCTTTGACCTGGCTGACCTGAGCTGACATAGCTGTTGAGTGAAGCATCTGTGGTGCTGCTGTTCTTTCTGACCTAGTTTTGAGCTGTACACAGCATGCAAAAGTGGCAGTTGATGCTCATCACCCACGGTGGTGGTTGGTTTCCCTTTCCAGCATGAGCACCGGTGTCTCTTTTTTGGGGTCATTCTCAACCCTGTTTTCTGTCCTCTGCGGTTTTCTTTTTGTGATGTCTAAGTTCTCCGACTATGTGCTGAGGTTTATGATGATGTGTTGTATTATGATTTGTGTTGCTGATTAAATCTAAACGTAGCCTAACTAAATCCCCACAACTATTTCATCCAACACTTGGATGTTAGAAAAGTGAAATGGCTCCAACACAAAGCACCTTGAGGGCGTTCCTGAAAGGTCAACTGAAAATGTCAATCATGTAGGCATTATGGAAATAACATCTTTACCTTTCCACATCCTCTAGCTTTGTGTGTGTGTGTTTTTTCCCCATCTTGTTCAGAACCTCTATTAAGCTGATGGGATATTTTTCTGTGGGAACATGACTTTTTCAAAGACAAAAGAATCCATTTAAGGCGAGACACTACAGGTGAATAGGGGAAAAATTTAAACTTAAAGATATCTTCATGAAACTTTACCAGTTGAATACTCACATAAATAGGAGAAACAAATGTATTGCAAGTTTTCTTTAATGTAATGTTTAAATATGCTAATTAGGCTATATCTCATTAAATATGCGCTAATTTGCATATATTTTGATGCGAAGGATCTGACCATTGGAAAAAGCCAGGTGGAAAATTATTTTTTTGTTGTGTTCATATATCAAATAAAAAAACATTTACAGAGGGGATTATGAATATCTTCTTTTGTTTTCCAGTAATTCAGAAAATACTGCCACTTGGCTTAAAAAGTGGATTTTCGCCCTATTTTTAGGCATAAAAAGTCATGTAAATCATGCCAAGAATGCTATATCAACAAATCCCTCTGTAAATATCTTCCAAATATAGTTAGGAATAAGACTGGAAAGTTTGGTGTATGTAGGTACTGCAGAAGTGGAGATCCTTTGCATGGCGTGTGGGGAAAAACTCGTTTTGAGAAAACAGCCTTGAAACACAGCCAATGAAATGCGTTCTCAGCTTAGACTCGTCTTTGAACTTTCGCGATTGGTTGCTAGTACAAAGGAAATGCCCATATTTGGATAGCATAGCGTCTTGTAGGAGACACAGGGCTTTCCAACGGTATCAGACACGATATGATTTGGATCACGTTCACGGTAGTACATAACACTTTACAATGGGAACTTTTGGTAAAATTAGGAGAAATATATAGGCGCGAGTAGACAAAATGTCATGAAATAAACACTTAAATGTGCAAATCGGACTTTGTTGTTGTAGTAGGGTGGTAGAATACATGCTAAGGTAGCAAACTAGCACAAAATCTCGAAATTGACTGATGCTAAAAAAAACGATGTTTTCACCTGCCGTGTCTAAGTGTTATGGTCCTTGTCATTGGTTGCTGGGATCTGGTGAAATGTTTTGCTACGATGCAACTTGATATCAATGTTTGTGCGACAAGACAACTAATACTAATGACCACATTTCAAGTTGAAACTTTCCCCCCTAGGTAGCAAATTTCAAATGAGCATTACCTTCTCTTTTAACTGATCTAGCAAAAAACAAGAAGAAAAAAAAAATCAAGACCAGACCATTCTTGATTTTGAGCTATAAAAACTGATACAGCACATCTGCAAAGGACAGGAAAACTAAGACAATGAGGCTGACTTGGCCAGAGAGAGGGAGAGAGAGAGAGAGAGAGAGAGACAGGCGACATGTCTGCAGGATAAGGCTCAGGGCAAAGGTATGCAGGCCAGTTTGAGATTTGTGTTGCTCAGCACACTGGCTGAATACCTGGCTCTCAACCAATATGTGGATCCAAATGAAGTTCACTGACTTTGACCATGCAATCCTGCACCGCTGCAAAAAGCTTCGTGCAGGAGCTCACACTCTGTGTGGCAGCGTGTCTAACATGATGGGCTCAGATGCCATGGCTGATGTTGAAAGAACACTTGTGCTCGTAACTCCACTGTTGATCAAAACATTATTTGACGGAAAGTGCTGCAACAATAATGTCTGAGGTTTTTACATAGGGAGTTCCTATGAATTTCAGTACCAAGCTGTAAAACCCCCGTCTACATCGGTGTTCATGTCAGCAACAACCCACAGGAAATTTCGTTGAGTCTTTTTTTTTTTTTTTTTCTATTTTTTTTACTGAAAGGAACTCTGAACTGGTCGTTCTACTTGCCTGTACCTCTGCTATTCAGCACGCATCATTGATAGGGTTGAATGCCCTCACACTTCCAGTTTTTCTTCGGCCAACTCTTGCTGTATCTTAAAGCAAGTTCTAATATGGTGTGTCACAGGCTCCTTTTTTTATTCTACTGCAGTGATTTCAGGGTTTTTAGGAAAAACATCTTTACCTTAAGAGGACTCTGCTGTTCTATTGGTTGTTGTTGATACAATCATAGTGAAACTGCATATTTAATAATAATAATAATACATCTACTTTTTATAGCGCTTTTGAAGACACTGAAAGACACTTAACAGTTTTCACATACTGTAGGTACATAACAAACCCACAAGGCAAATGGGCAAGGTTACAAACAAAGAAAAAACACATAGATACATGGACAAAGCAGAGGACAAACACTAGAGAGGTGAGCAACGGAAAGAGACAAGCTGGGGACATCAATTGACAAGAAAAGCCCAGTTTGAAGCGTTGAGTGTCAGGGCCTCTTTGAGGGATGGTAGGACGTTTGACTGTTTGTCTGTTTGACTGGAGCTTGGTCCTGATGGTCTTGAGTGTGTTTGAGTCAACCAACTTGAGGTGGTGGGTGGCGGGTGGGAGTGTGGCAGGTTGAGGAGGTCGGAGAGGTATGGAGGGGCAAGGTTACTGAGTGCTGCTTTGTATGCGAGAATTATTTTGAAGATGATCCTGTATTTGACTGGAAGCCAGTGGAGGTTGTGGAGGACAGGGGTGACGTGGTCGTGACGGCGGGTGAGAAGGCGTGCAGCTGAGTTCTGGACGTATTTAGGTTTACTGATAATTTTATGAGGTGGCTCATGGAGAATGCAGTAGCAATAATCCAGTCCAGAGGTTGTGAGAGCATGGATGAGTGTTTCAGCTACGGTGAAGGACAGTGAGGGGCAGAGGTGTGCAATGTTGTGGAAGTGAAAGTAGTTTTGGTGACGTAGTTGACGGTTGTGGTAAAAGGAGAAGATGGTGTCAGAGATTATTCCCGGGTTGCGATGTGGATGAAGGAGGAGGAGGATCAGCCTTCTGATACTACAAATGACTATACTCTACTGTAACTGACCCGAGGCAGATGGGTTGGGCCCTTGAGTCGTGGATCTGTCTGAGGTTTCTTCCTATATGTATCTCCAATTCTAGGGAGTTTTTCCTCGCCCCTGTTACTCATGGGCTCTCTTTGAATGTGTAATGCACCATGAGACATGTGTGATGTTTTGGCGTTCTATAAGTAAAATTAAATTGAAATTGAATTGAAATTGAGACACACACTGGAGCCATTGAGAAGGTCTTGCCATGGCAGGTCAGGGAGAAAATATTTAAAAACCCCTCTCTACCAATGTTCATGCCAGCAACAACCCACAGGAAGAGAATTATTTTGAAGATGATCCTGTATTTGACTGGAAGCCAGTGGAGGTTGTGGAGGACAGGGGTGACGTGGTCGTGGCGGCGGGTGAGAAGGCGTGCAGCTGAGTTCTGGACGTATTTAAGTTTACTGATAATTTTATGAGGTGGCCCATGGAGAATGCGGTTGCAATAATCCAGTCCAGAGGTTGTGAGAGCATGGACGAGTGTTTCAGCTACGGTGAAGGACAGTGAGGGGCAGAGGTGTGCAATGTTGTGGAAGTGAAAGTAGTTTTGGTGACGTAGTTGACGGTTGTGGTAAAAGGAGAAGATGGTGTCAGAGATTATTCCCGGTTGCGGATGTGGATGGAGGAGGAGAGACACACTGGAGCTATTGAGAAGGTCGTGGTAGGTCAGGGAGAAAATATTTAAAAAAAAACCCTCTACCAATGTTCATGCCAGCAACAACCCACAGGACATTTTGTTCATGTTTAAATCATTTCAGGACTTCACAGCATTTCACAACAGCAGATGCATGTTGAATCATTTGGACCTGCTGACATATAGTGAGTAATATGACATTCCTCACAATGGGAAGCACTGTAAGCTTGGAAAATCGCCAATGGAAATGAGGCCATGGCTAGGATATTCTTGGTTGGTACAGTATGTAGGGCCCTAACTGAGGTTATAAGGCTTACAATTCTTAGATATAGCACACTGAAACAAAACCATCAATCTGAAAGTGTCTGACTGACAGACAGACAGAGTTGATATAGTTGTTTATAACAATGTATCTCAGCCTCAAGAACAAGGGCGGATTTTGTTTACACCTTCATAGACTTAGTGTGTCTGTTGTGCAAATTTCAGTAAATGTGGTGCATTTTGTAAACAGGGTGCTAAAATTAAATGTGTATCAGTTTATCTGTTTAAAGTCCAACTTGTGCCTGCAAAAAATAAGGGATTAGCCGCTGAGTCAATGGTGCCGTTGCCAAAAGATTTAAAGGGACATGGCAAAGGAACTGCTACTACAAAATATGATGCCATACAGTGTTGGAAAGTGCAGATGCTGAGACTAAATGCCCTAAGTCTGTTTATTAGTATTTTTTTAATTTACAATTTCACTGAGAGCACAGGTGTAACCTACATACCCACTTAAAAAGCATTACCATCTAAAATAGGCGAGGATGACTATTAACATTTGGGGTTGATCAGTACAGCTAACTACTATCACCGTATGTCCACTACACAGCTAGACTACACTACAGACTGGGAGCACCTGATTTGAGTTTTATAACAAGCATTAGTATTTCTAACATATACAGATTAGGTCAATGACTCTTAAAAGGACATATCTAACATGTTTTGTAATACAATACTAGTCATTAATGTTTTTATGAAGTGATGAGTTGTGGCTAAATTGGATTAAATCAGTTAAGATGTCATGCTTGACAGACAAAATAACTATTTCTAATGTCCTGACATCAGGTGAGACCAATCATTAGCCTTTCACATCCTCGCGCCAACATTCTCTTTGGTGGTATAGACACTTACCAACTTCTATCACTTACCCATCTGCTGCATATTGTATGGTCTGTGACAGAACTGGAATATTTTTTAGTGATATTACAAATGCGTATCATTTGTGGAGTAGTACACAGCTCCATCTTGTGGTGATAAAGGATTCAACAGAATGGTAAAAAGTTGAGGGCATTTACCTCTTTTCTTTCATCTGTATAAGAAATTATACAGATGAAAGAAAAGAGGTAAATTGACATACAGTAGACAACGTACTATAAAACATGAACACATGTGCCACACAAGTTCCTGAAACACAGGCTAGTCTAGAGGCCACCAGAAACCCGCTGGTCAGGCATTCTCACTAGGCCCTTTTAATTTGATAGTATTCTACTGGCCTTAAACTATATAGATAGCTTTATTGGGCTGCTGACTGCTGGTGATAAAACACCCTGTGTTAATGAGTAACCACCAAACTGACCCACTTCTGCTTATTCTGCTCGGTCGTCTTCGGCTTGGCCAAGAAAAGGCATTTGGCAAGGTGTCAAACAAACACTACCATTGTTGTCCACATGACTTACTGCAGATTCTCCTGGAGGTTCGATTGTAATTGATTGCATTGAGTGCCTTTTGTGTCCATGAGATACTGTGGCAAGCATCCAAACGTCGTGAATTCACTGCTGCCTGTGCTTCAGCATCAACCTGGGAATGACCTGCATGTAGTTTTTTTGTCTGTGTGATATCCAATTGTGAAGCAATAAGAATGTTTATTGATACCTGCATGCCTCATATCCACTCCATGTTGGGTATGTGCTTGGCTACTCTTTGCACTTTGTCTGTTGGCCATAGAAAAATTGTAAATGGCATTTTTCATAACCTGTGGAGAAAGTTGTGGTGAAGTGTTAATCGATGTTATGTCATGAAAGACTCTGTGCTGTGTTTAACAGGATTCTTCCATGCCTGGTAATTAATCCTACACCCATGTACCCCCCATGGAAATTGTCCTCAATGGAAAAATTCCCAGTCCTCTTTGAATTACTTGCCTCCAAGGCACAAAGAACATTGTTACCTTCAGTACAGACCATTTGTGCTTTCACTGCACTGACAGTTTAACAATGTCTTACTGTCAAGCAAAGGCCAAGTTGATTACATTGAAGCATGTGGAGTCCAACTGAGAGACAGAGGGGACTCTAAAGAACAGGAAGTATTTTTGCTCGTTTGAAAAGACACATAATGGTTCAACAACCCCGTCAGACTAATGGTATTAACGAGGCTACTGTTTTCATGATAAGTACTTTCTTGCATTTATATTGCGCTCAGTGTTTTTCAACAAGGTGAGTGAAACTAAAGCAGAGATGAAACAATCACTCTGTCATCACAATCATCATGGCAGCAGTCTAAAAGCCAATTGCCTGTTGACGTTATTGCCATCAATAGTGTCACCAGATCTGGAGATGTTTATTTATCCTACCTACCTGTACCAGAGCAGAAAATTGATACAACGGGCCCATACATTTATCAAATGGAGTTTGGGAATACGGCCTATCCACAGTATCCAACAAATAACTGTCGATTGCGCATGACGCAAATACCTGCTGAACGTAGGCCTTTAGACATATTATGCCAGGGGCGCAACTTCATTACCAAGTGGGCCGGGTAGGAAAACCTGTCTTTGTGGGCCACCCAAATTATGGCGTTGTCAAAATTGACTAGCCTAACTAACTGTGGTTACGACATGCGTTTATGATTGTCCAGCTACATTTAATGTTCAGTCAAATACATTCACAAACACTGCGGGACATGCAATGCAGCAATAGGCTCTCAAAACAATTCCAGACATAATATGCAGAGCAGATCCAGATTACTTTTTCATATGCTCATATACTGTATTGTAATGCCTCAATCAGGTAAATAACCATCACACGCATTTTTTGTTTTTGTTAAAGAGCCTCGGTAAAAGGCAATGTCCAGGCTAGAGGATAGCGTTCTCCAAGGGCTAGGCTACTCCTTTGACTTGTAGCCTATGCCACTTAAAAGTAAATTCCTTCATAACGAAATGCATTGCAAAGTAAACAGGTTTATTGCTTGGTGTTGATACCAATGTTAACAATAGGCTCCACTGGAACTGGCGGTTTTCATCATCAAATGTGTGTTTCGCTGGTTGAATGGCCCTGTATTATGCAAAAACTAACAATCTGCTTTCCACAGCAGAAACTTGACCTGTGGCATGTTTGACCATGTCGAAACGCAGCGTGCGTTTATTGTTCGCGTGCACTGTTGTTTCTATCCAGGAGAAAATTGAGTGTGGCAGCTTAGTTGGCTGATTTTCAAGAACCTTTCATTAAGTGGTGATGACCCTCCAGGAGGTCTTCTGGGTCCACAACTTGAAGTAGCCTAGGCTATATAACACGCGCCAATGTGAGAGCACCAGCTCGGCCAAACTTTACCCAAACAAGGTCAGACCGCTTGCTTTGCCATTACTAAACGTCTGCTTTATTGCAAGTGTATTAAGAGTAATCAAAGCCTATCGTATATTTATGGTCATCTTTATCACTGTTTTTTCTTTTCAACAGATGTTTGCCGTTACTTTACTCGCGGTAATACCTGCAATAATAAACGCTCATCCATTTGATGAACTACACCAATATGTGGATGATCATGTGGAGGATTATGTAGAGGTAAGTTTTTTTCCACAACAATAAATTGAATAGGCTGGAAAGGTCTAATTTAGAGACTTGTTTTTCATTTGAAATATTTTTGCTCTAGAGGTTATCCTGTAGCCTTGCTCCATAAGTTGAGTTGTAATTTGGATGATCATTTATCCGTTTTAAAATACCAGAGAGGGATTGGTAAATTGTATGTTCCCCCTCCATTGCGTTGGGCTTGTTTTGACTCTTGCAGAGATGCTCTTAATGCATATAATTGATTTCTTTGTTCTTCAGTCAATGTTTAGTCATTGATTAGAAACCATACCCATTGCTAAATTAAGTGTTCAGCAAAAACTGAGTTGTTACTGAGCTGTTTTTCCAATGCATCTGGTATTTTTTTGCGCAGTCCTGACAAAAAGTGAAGCAATCAACGTGTCTCAGACTGAGCCATACATATTTCAGACTTTTAACTTAAAACTGCTTCAGGAGCACTGAAAGGATGAGTGAAATCTGATTGGATGTTAATCTCAAATATCACCAACTTTGTAGCAGAATCTACCACACCTTTAATTCCCTATCATTCATATCCACTCGATAGCGGTTCCAAAAATAAAACTGCTGGACCAATTTAAATACTGAAAATTTTCTGTTAAGAATTTTAGTTTGAATTTTTCCACCTGACAACCACCACCCCATATAACACACTTTAGTTCAGTGTTATCCATAATAGTCAGGAAATCCACCTGGACCACTTAAAAAGGTTTCTAAAGACTCATCTGTTTACCTGTTATTTAACAAATTAATTCTCCTTAAAGAGCCACAGTTTGTGCATGTTTATGGTATTGTTACCATTCGGTTTAATTTGAGTCTATTATATTGGTATTTGTTTTTACCTATAAGACTTTACTTTAAACGGTTTAACTGTTGATTTAATGTTTATTGATTTCATTAGTCACTATTGACAAAATGCTTAGAACTGTGAGCATAAACATTGTGGGTTTTTTTATCAGCTATTTGAGTGGAAGCTTTATAACAAAGGGTATGCTTCTAAAACGATACTGTATGCTCTCTGTTGCAACAGGCTTTGAGGCAGTGGGTGGCGGTGGAGAGTGACTCCAGTGATGTCACCAAGAGGCCAGACCTACACCACATGATGGACGTGACTGCTGAGAAGCTAAAAGGCATGGGGGCGGGGGTGGAAATGGTGGACATTGGAACACAAGAGGTCAGATGATAAATGCTGCACGCCACACCATTCTGTTGCAGTGTTTGAGTTTGAGAGAAGGGTGATTCTATAATTTAGGGTACACTGCATGTCCACTGATGTTAAATATACTTATACAATCAAATTTCTTCAAACAAATCACATTTTGTTTGTATACTTGCTTCATGAAATAACATCACATAGACAGTATGTGAAATATATTCTTCATTTTGCTTAAAATGTGTCATTATAGCCCTAAATGTACAGTTTTGTCCATGTCCGATTTCAATGTGAGAAAGTTGAGGGTCCAAAAACATCCATTAAAACCATTGAAATAAATACATTATTTGTGCAATCTTTTTCAAAAGTCTTAATATTAAAGGAAAATAATAGTTTAAAATGTAAATTATGTATTTAAATACTTAAAATAATATAATTTATTCATGTCCACAAAATGTTGGTCAACTATGTTACAAACAAAACCTCCCCCGGTAACTCAAAAATGGTTTGTCCCAAGACCATGTGACCAGCACCATGTGATGTCATTTTCCTCTGCGGTGGTCATTTCAAACACACCATGGCATGTCTCCTCTCAGTTTTTTGAATATTTGATGTAGAAAAGCATATTGTCAACGCCCGTATTATTAACCATCAACTATGTTATGTACATTATCATGACTAAAAAAGTTTTATTCATTATGATTCCATTTTGTGTTGAATTCTTCCATTAACCTGCTCTAAAAAATGACATGTGGTTAGCTAGGCTAGGTCCACCATTTCTGTTATGGGGAAGAAATATGGAAATTGTCAACTAAGTTACGGTCAACTAAGTTACGGTCAGCTCTATTTTTCAACTAAGTTGCACTGGAGCTCAACTATCTGTCAACTAAGTTACATCAGTGATCTATGGAATATTGTGATAATTAATTGTTTCTATGTCATTTATATCGACTGGACCTTTAAATATACACACATTTTATATAGATATATTATTTTACTTAACTCATTTCATATTTTGAATACAAAAAGGATGATTTTACGTCACAAGTCTTTGTGAAATTAAAGTTTTGTTAGTGTGCATTTCAATGTATTCTCTGTGGAATTATGTATATTGTTTAATAATTTAGCATTTAAAATAAGGTTTTCACCAAAAAGAACTTTGGTAATTAAATTCTGTCTCATGAATAAAATGTTGTCCATGGTTAAGAATACTGTATGTCCAGTCAACTAAGTTATAATGTCAACCGTGTGATTTTCATTGTCACCTAGGTTACACTTTGATTTTTAAAGTTAAAACAGCCAATATTGATGTTTCTTACATTTTTAAGCATTCTACTTATTTGAATAGGTTGGACTTTACTATAACATATTTTTTAATGATGAAAGATAGCTTAAATGGAGATTTATGATGAAAAATATCCTCGTCCATAAGGACGGTTATGCATGCATTGCATATTCATCTTTAAAAAAAGGTTGGTTCTAAAAATAATTTAAAATAACTATTGTATGTGTAGCAGAAATAGACTCAAGAGCCTTCTAAATTGCATTTCATTTCAAGTGCAAGACTGAATTTAATGTTTTTTGTAACACCCTGTTTGTCCGTAACATAGTTGACCAACTCTGAAGTAAAAACCTGTTTTTTATTTAAAAAACTCAAAAACAGTTAATGTTTAAGCTCTGCAGATAACAGATATGTAACACTGAATTAATATACTATATTGAGACATTTAATGTTCCACTGAGAAAGGACAGCGCTATTGTGCTTTTTTGCTGACATGGAATGTACCCTTAATTAGAGAATGACCCAGAAGTTAATAAGTGCCAATAATTAATCACTGGACTGTTTGACTTCTTATACTCTACTTGACCATTTATAGACTGTATTATCAGTAAGCTGTCAAAGCCTTATCTTATTCTTATCTTATTTGATCATAATGATAACAATCATTACACATTTGCACAAGATTGAATGAATATACAAGCATATGATGCTGATCATTTTGCCATGTTATTATCAGCTTCCTGATGGCACAACCCTCCCTCTACCGAAAGTGGTCACTGCCCAAATCGGTAACGATTCCAATAAGCACACAGTGTGCATCTATGGACATGTGGACGTTCAACCAGCTAAGAAGGAGGATGGGTGGGCCACTGATCCTTATAACCTGACTGACATCGATGGTAAGTGTGTCTTCAGGTCACTGAGACAAAATGTGACTAAAGTTTCGTTCCTTCAAACTGAAAATGTTTGGCTTATCAAATACAGCATGTGTTTCATTCTGGTTGCTTTTCAGATTTTACACACACCTAAACCAAAGCCTCTGCTGCCATCATGTGGTCTTAATGTAGTATTTGAATCTTTATCCATTATGTGATGGATTTGTAAATAGCGGAAGAGCAACAACTCCACACTACTTAGGCTTACTCATTAACAAACATGCAGATCAGGTTGCAGATATGATAACCGAATTTGTTGCTGACTCACTGATTACTGTACTATTTTACGTTCTGCACATCAAAATTAAAACATTTTAGTGACTGCTAACATTGTGTGTGTTCATCCAATAGGGAACCTTTATGGTAGAGGAGCATCTGACAATAAGGCTCCAGTCCTGGCATGGATACATGCAGTGGAGGCCTACCAGGCTCTGAATTTGGTGAGTGAAAGGAAAATCAAATAATTATTTTGATACACTATAAAATATCACAAGTCTTTTTCCAGGATGTTGCTGTCACCTAGTGCCATCCATTTGACTTGTTATTAGGGATTACAGATTGAGAAAGCTAAATCCCTCTTGAGAACCAAATTCAATTTGATCAGTAGCCTACAAATGGCTCATAATCCAGTGGATTAGGCTATTTAGCTGATACAGAAAACAGACGCTTACATAAAATACTTGAAACACTATTATCTAAACATAACCTACTATCAACAAGTTATTATCCAAACATCCAAGCTATACCATATGTATAAATCTGTTATGGCACAGAAGCCTGTGTACTAATTTTAGAGAGGGACTTCTCTATGTTATCCAGGTGCATTGATTATACTGGTAATCTCTGAAAAGTGACATTTTGTTGGTTTCATTTAGAATTCCATTGCAGGCCTGTGGCAATCTGTATCTAAGAACCTTAATGGATAAATATTCAGATTGTTCTACATAAAGTTAACTTTGAGAGGTATGTGATCTCACTTTGTGTTCACACTCATACCAGGACCTGCCAGTAAATGTCAAGTTTATCATTGAGGGGATGGAGGAGACAGGCTCCAATGGTCTGGACTCAATGATAGTGGCAAAGCGGGACACCTTCTTCTCCGATGTGGATTACATCATCATTTCAGACTGTGGTTGGCTGAGCCGGAGACCTGCGCTTACCTATGGTACCCGGGGAAACTGTTACTTCTTTGCAGAGGTAAGAATAACTGAGCTAGTTCGTAGTTATGAACTAAATATGTTAATGTGCAGCAATAGTAATAGCAGTAGGCCAAATGATGCAGCAAAATATTGACACTGACACTTATAATAATAATCATAATATAACATGTTAAATGTAGAATAACAGCCATGTGGTTGGCTGAGAGGAGTAAAAATGATTGATAGGTTTGCCTCTAACCTCTGCGTCTGCTTGCTCAACAGGTCGAGGGACCTAAGCAGGACTTACACTCTGGAGTTTACGGGGGCACTGTGATCGAACCCATGACAGACCTAATTGGCATCTTAGGTGAGTATTATTCACTTACTTACACTAACAAACATAACGTTTATATGGAAAAGTAGTTCTATCTTGGGTGTTATTTTCCTGTTCAACTTGAATTCAGACTGAACAGCTTCAACATGTTTTTTTTTTGTAGTTACATTTACACACATATTTTTCCTATAGGTCTAACATGCCAAGCATTATATTCTGCCTCTCAGATACTTTAATTAGCCCCAGTGGAAAGATCCTTGTACCTGGGATCAGAGAGGCTGTGGCTCCCTTCTCTGATGAGGAATGGAAAATGTACCAGGACATTGAGTTTGACGTGGAGACCTATAAGTCTAAGATTGGCCTCGATCAACTCATGTACAACAACAAAGTGAGTGAGACAGTGTCACTACAGACTGATGTAAACCACAGCGTCATGGAAGATTATTTGGAAAGAGCTCAACTTCAGACATTGGGTTGAACAAGTAGAAACACCGTTGTGTAGTAAATTTACATGATATTTTACAACTTTTTTAGGTGGACTTACTGGCTCATCGCTGGCGCCATCCCACCGTATCCATACACGGCATAGAGGGTGCCTTTTCTGCTTCTGGCTCAAAGACAGTCATTCCTGCAAAGGTCATCGGCAAATTCTCCATCCGACAGGTCCCTGATATGGACCCCGCTATGGTCAAAAAGCAGGTACACATGATATCAATACGGTCTGTGGCTTTTTTAGATGGTTGAAACAGAACAAAAAGTCCTGTTTAGTGTGGATGTGGATACATCACAACCATGTGATACACTCATCTGTTTTAGGTGACAGACTACTTGCACTCAGTGTTTTCCAAACGGAAGAGTCCCAACAAGTTAACGGTTACCATGATCATTGGGGCCAAACCCTGGTTGGCAGACACCAAGCATCCTCTGTATGAGGCAGGAATCGCAGCCGTGAAGAGAGGTAACCCGTTTTAATTCATTAGTCTAAAACGGATAGTTGAGGTCCTTGATTATGATCAGATCGTAAATGTTCGTACATCTAACAGTTAGCATGCATTGCACAGTGTTTCAGGTGGAGCCAGATCTGATTCGTGAAGGAGGCACAATTCCAATTGCTCGGACCTTCCAAGACGTGACAAAGAAGAACATCATTATGCTTCCCATTGGAGGCTTTGATGACGGACTTCACTCCCAGAATGAGAAAATGAGCAGGTATTTCAATATCTTGTCACTTACTTACATAACCTCAGTCACTGGAATTGGCTATAGGCTAGTATAGCTTTTGTCGCCATCATGTAAACCATCAATTGTTGTTTGTAACCATTGATGCTTGTAATCATCAATGGTTGTGCCCTCAACTTTTGCGAATACATTTTTTACAGGTACAACTACATTGAAGGGACAAAGCTGTTCATCTCCTATCTTCATGAAGTAGCTGAAATCAAGTAAACATCTTATGTGTTGAATGAATGAAGGACAACCTGTGCTGTCTTATATTCTTAAATACTGTTGAACATTATTCGCACTAATATACGGTTGACAGTAAGATGACAGTTTTCACTAAGAGGCATCATTGTTACTGCATTATTTGTGTCAGTAGGTATCTCTAACTGATCAACGGAGCAGCATTTATCTATGTATGTTTTTTTTCCTGTTGATAATGTATACAACTGCCTCATAAATAAAGACGTTCTGAAAGACTTCCCAGATATAAGTCAAGTAAACATATTACTCAGCAATATTAGCAAATATTTTATTTTTTGTTGTTTAATGGATGTTGTTCATATGAGTCTTTATGATTACACAAGTGGTTCCCACCACAAACAGTCAACATGTCTCCGTCTGGTATTACACCCGTAATCACATTACAAAATGTTTTTAAGAGGATTTGCTGTTTGGATTGTGTGCCATGTACTGCACTAACAAATAAAGGTGCAACAGCCGCTCTCCCCTTGAAATAACCATTTACCAACAGATTATGCCTGGGCAACTTTGCAGTATGAGGTAATTTTCTGTCCTACAACTAATTAAAATAGTGCATAATGAATTAAAGTCTTAAGCAGGAGCCGGTATGAATCCTTCTTTCAATGTATGCAGATTTTCAGTACATAATGTTGTCGTAAAATATTATAAAACTTGTGAAACTTTTCAGAAAAATATCATCAACCTTCAGTTCCCTTAACAAGTACATCTGCATACAAATGACTAATGACCTTAATGAAAAATGAGCTGGTAGGGGGATTGCTACAATCTATGTCAAATACCTCTAACTGAGATGAATTGACCATAATTATGGGAAGGGTAAACAATGTCCTCGACACCCTTGTTCCATTTATCACCCCAAAGACCTGTCCAGATGTCAATTAAAATGCACTTGTGAATTGCGTCTTTGAGTGGGCCAAACTGGTCAGGGCCGTCACAGGAAGCAAGTGATTAATCTCTTACCATCCATCAGCTGCTGTCTGACACCGTTTGGCATGTTCATCTGCAGAGGGCACTACAAACCTATAGGAAAGGGAACACACCTGAGTATGCACTGGGTGAACCAGTGAAAAGGCACAATGTCTGGAAGTAATGGGTAAAGAATGCATCTGATGCTTACAAATGCAGATGCATTCAGCATTTAGATGCTTTTAAACTTGAAAAGATTTGATGAGATTCAACTTTATTGTAAAAGTACAGAGACAACGAAATGCAGTCTGTGTCTAACCAGAACGGCAAAAAAATACAGAAAAAAGTGTGATATGGCCGGTAGTGCAGTGTACACAATCACATACAGTTAAGAAGGTGGAGTGGTTTACAGAAATATAAATTAACTATAAACATGTGCAATGTATTAACTCTATAAGAGCAGAATAGATATGCAGTATGAACAATGTATGAATAACACAGATATGTGCAGTAGTAAATAACATTATGAGAATAATATAAACAGATGCAGTGTATTGACAGTAATATATTACATAAGAAAAACAGAATAAATATGGATATTCAGTATGAAAGGTATAGACCGATATGTACAGTACAGTTATATGCAGTGTGGTAACCGTACCATTGCAGTGTAAAATAAGAACTCCTTTTATCAAAGTATTCCAGGATTCTGGTGAAAGGTTGGAGATGTCTGAACTCAGTTGCCAATCAAATTTCACTTCTACCTTCAGTGCTCCTGAAGTAACCAATTTGCTGAAACATTGCATGCTTATTCTGAGCTTTGTTTAGGCTACTTCTTCCAGTGCCATGATTGTGTTCAAACACACACAGAAGAGACAGCTAGAGCACAAGAGAAACAATTTGAAAGAAATGTATTGGATTATGCAGTTAATGAGCAATACTCCTTGAAGGTCAATGGATTTGCATGAGGGGGAGTTGGAGTGGGGACAACAACACATGATTGACAGGCAGCTTATTGTTCTGATTGGTCTTGTTCAATTGACAGAGCCTGTTGTACAGAGAAATTGGTCTTTTCATGTAGACAAGAGAGAGAGCGAGAGAGAGAGCGACAACACTGTTTAACCACTGGTCTGTTATGCATGTCATACTAATCATACAACTAATAGCTGAAATCCCATAGCATTTAGTTTAAAACATTTCTGAATATAGGCTATTTGTCTATATTTGCACATTTGCATTTCACATTTTAATATTAGCAGATAGATAACTTATTGCCTTTGTAAATATAGAATGTAAGTGTCCACAATAAAAACACACTTTTGTAACAATGAAAATGATTATTATGACCGGCATATTTTTGAAAGCCACTAGTGGTTGTTGTGGGGACCTGGAACGTTTGAGGTGCAATACTGTCAGGTAGGCATAACCCTAGAGAGCATGGCCGGTGGTTTGTCTGAGATGCCAGACACCTGTGTTGGGCCTTCTGCAGGTGGGCCTATAAGATTATTTGTGGCTTTGTTGTTGTGCTGGTTTCGGTGCAACATGATGTGTTTAGGAGGCCTACTATAGGGCCTACATGCATTAGGCCTTATTTGCCAACCTTTCAGAATCAACTTTATTGGCCAGGTTTGTGTAAACAAACAAGAAATTTGACTCTGGTTAATCTTTGCTCTCAAAGTAGCCTCTCAGGGGTACAAAAAGTTAAGCACTGACAAACTTCGGATTAGAATTTTATTTTCATTATAAATTACATACACGTACATATTAATTTGGGCTGTAAATCTATCAATAGAAAAGAGAAATGTAGGCTAATATGTCTCTTCGTATTTGTTTTCACACATTTTACTTAACCTCAAGGGTCTGTACAAGGATGTTTATTTGCCACACATGCATATGATTACTAAAGTAGCCTAAAGAATGCAGTGAAATTGTCAGTTCCTTCGCTTTAGTTGATTTACACCCCAAAGTAACAATCATTCGCAGACAACTCTGAAGAGGCTAAAATTACATTTGAAAATGTCTAAAGTCTCCTGACACAGACATCAGCTGGCAGAAAGTGGGTCATCTCCATTCCAAACTAGCCACTGGACCAAAATGCAGGCCGCTTAAAAAAGCATAACGTTAGCCAATGACTTAGTTGGCATTTACGTTACCTCTGGGTTTCAGCAAACAAAACACATGCTTGCACACGTTAGGCAGAGAAAACAATATTCAATTTAACCACTGGCCAAGCTACTCCATTTCCATCACGGAATGAAAGTCAATCCACTGAATGAAGACTTCTCCCGCAGAATTTGTAGCCTACAGAGCGTCCAGTTAAGCCCGCCTTTCTGTGTCAGTGACGTAATGCACGCTCTACGGTACGCCACTTGTGAGCAAGAGCAAAAAGCGCGGACAGTGGAATTACAGGGTGATTAGGAGGTAAGAGACGAAAACAACCATTGTGTGTAGAATTTTTTTGATCGTATTGTTGTAAAAATCCATTGGGTAAAATATGATTCGAGCTATAATCTGTATGTTGCCCAGGAAAACACATAGTTTAGAGGTCGCATTTGGATTGCTTTTTGGGCCTCTGTGCTGCCGTCGTTTTCAGAGCCTTCGAGGACCTAAGCCCCGTCCCCAGTGCCTTCTTATTGGATAGTTGAATGAACAGTGCGAGTTAATTGGACATCTTAAACGCCATTCAAGCAACAGACTATGGGAAGTGTCGACTCCAGAACAGCACCCCTGAATTTAGCTAACTTAGCTTTCCAACTTGCTGTTGGCTAAGAATCAGTAACCAGCTGTATGATTCATGTTGATATAAACTTGCTGTTGACGTGCGTTAATATGCTGTAATACGTACTTATTAAATGATATACAACCAGTTTCGGAATATAAGTTTTGTTTCATGCCTGCTAGCTTGCTAACGTAATGCTACATGTAGGCACAGAGGTCTGCCGGCTAACTTGCAAGGTAATATTAGCTAGCTAGCGTATTTTTAGCAGGAATGCGGAGGGTAAGTTAACTAGCCGTTAGCAGCTAGGTGTGTAACTTATCTCAGAAATCGTACATATTGTGAATTTAAGAGATGACAGTTGTCATATGCGAAAGAATGACAGCTACTGTCTGATCGTTCGGAATGCCACATCGCTAATGTTTGTTGTAGAAGAGAAGTTGACGTTACTTCAAGATACGGAAATGAGTCAACAGAGCTTACGTTACCGGGGCGAGCCGACCACTAACAGGCAGCAGGCTCGCTAGGACCATCATGAAATGTCATCATGCAATGTGCAGGACGTGAAGTAATGTTCCTTTGATGAGAGCGTTATTAGCCATCCATACGTATAATATTCAATGTTTTTTTTTTGCTTCAGATCACCAGTCATCAATAATTCTATATCAGACGAATTCTGACTCGCAATGTTATGAATAACGTTAGGCTGCTTCACCGATTGTTCCACTGAATTCCACATGACTGAAGTTAAGCCTGCAGAGTTTCTCAAATTATATAATCATTTGGATGCCATTGGTCATTTTTTTTGCATTCATCTTTAAAATGTATTTATTGACACGAAATCATACAGACTACAATTAATGTACATTCTAAGGGCCCTCTGCGTAGTGAATTTACTTGGTATGTTATGAAAATTAAAACGCTTATAATCAAGTAGCCTTTAATACTGATTGCATGCTAATTATTAGGCTTCCAATTAATTAGGCCAATGTAATTTGTCTGGACTAAACGTTACTGATGATTGCTGGAATGACAGTCATGACCACTCTTCCCATGCATAGGCCTACCAGCAAAGTGGTTTACATAAGTTGAAATTGAGCCCTTCATAAATAAAAAAGAGTAGCCTACTACCTTCATAAGAACATTTATGTTAACATAATGTTAACACACCATTGAGATGAAACCCTATAATCACTGGGCGACCAAGAGTTCTTGAAATAAAGTGTTTTGACGTGAAGGTGTTTTCACTTTGAAACATACAAAATGCAACTTCCCCAGGAACCCAAACTTTTGCATTCAACTTCTGTAGTGGTCAGACAACCTGAGTGATCAGATGACTTGTTTTCATACTGGATACAGACCTATGGTGATGCAAACTTCAAAGAATTGCCTAAGACTTATTCAAGGGTCCCATAACTCCATGACCAGTAGGTGAGGAAAGAGGAGGACTTAAGTCCATGGAAGTGCCATAAACTGGGGGCAGGCATAGAAGAACCTCGTTAGTCAGTGGTACCTGGCTCTATCAAATTATGTTGCTGCACATTGAATCAAATTCTGTGGAAACTTGAATAAATTAGCCTAAACATGACCAAATAGTTTCTCTGCTGCATATTGAGGAAGGACATATTGAAAATATTTTTAGCAAGCCTTTGTATTGGCACACATAGTCACATAGTCTATAGTCAACATTTAGTCATAGTCTATAGTCAACATTTAAGCTGTGCTTAAAATGCTCACTCACTCACTATAGTGTTTGCTATCAAGAACTAACGAGGGGACAAAAGGTCAGAGTCGCAAGGATTAAGCCAGTTTAAATAGTCAATTGTGCTTTTGGGTATTCGTCTCAGGCAAGTGGGAGAGCTCACTGAAACACTAGAAAATAAGTTGATGTACACACCACACACTGGATACATTTCTGTTGGAGGCTTGATTTGCTTGAAATACTGTAAAAGCATTCATACAGGCAATATGAAGCATTTGGTATTAGTAGTATCCTCCTGAGAACCTGCGTCCTCGTACGAGGACATTACATTTAGGCTCTGCTTTACTGAAGTTAAAGTTTTTTGAACAAAAACCTGTTGTCCTCATGTGGACACCTCATTTTACCCTCTAGTGTTATCAAACACACGTACAATGTTTTGGGAAAAAGCAATATGGCTTCGATATCCACCTCCACGTTTTACCGGCATACACGTGAGAACTATCGTCATGGTAACGTACCATGAACAACTTCATTTAATAGTTCATTTGGTGAAAGGGTGAACATTTATAATTTATGTGTGCTTCTAAGGGACAAATTAGCTATGTATCTGATTAATTTGTTATCATATGTTGCGAGCAATACCGCTATATTGAACTTTGGCTGAATGGTAGACAAATGTTGCAGCCTAGCCTAATTTATACCCTCAGCAATATTATATATTGTCTTTATGCAATTTAATTAACTAGTCTGGCGTGGTCTGACAGGTTTCTCATAATTTGAACAAATAGCTTAAGAAGAATAAATACTGTTCATATTTTAGGGTCAGCGCCATAGGATTCCCACGGTGGCCAGCATCTATGACGACACCTGAGCTAACCAAAATGGTGCCCATGGAGCGTTAGAACGTACTTCAACATATCCAACGTATTATCTGTCCAGTGATCCATCTTGCTCTGTTATAGAATCTTTGGTTGTAATATGATATGGCATCTAGTTTCCCCCATTTCGATCATTGCAAACAGACCAGGACGTCTTTAATGTCCTCAATCGAGGACATCGGGATTGAAATGTACGCATAATTTAATTTTTAGGCTATATATTACATTGAAAATTGTCGTTCATTGGCCATATCAAATTACTGTAAAACAATAATGGAAGTGAAAGTGTGGACATAGACATAATAGAATAGCCTGAATAAATAATTCCATTTAAGGAATTGCAAAAATAAATAAATAAACAGATAAGAAACAAATAGAGCAGAACTGTTTTGCTTAAATTCATTGTGGATAGACTTCTCTCCACATGGGTGTGACCCACACACACAACTAACATTTACAAATAAACACTAATCTTAACCAAATTAATAACAGGTCATTTCTGTTCAATAAAACCAAACTGTTTTCTTAATAGTTTAATCTTTGTGGTACACACATGTCGAATATTCACATTCTTTCTGGACTGGTAGGCTAATCTCATTGTATTTTATGGTAATAGAGACCCAATGTCTTCAAACGAGGACATGGTTTTTCTCAAAACTACTTGTTGTACAGAAGTGACATTTTTTTTTGTATGTTTATGAAGCCCTACTAAGCCAAAATAACTGAGTGAAATGAAAAATGCATTCAAATTTACACCCCGGGTCTCAGTCGTATACGCCTTAAAGTCTAGGAACAGGAAAGAGGTACCATATTTTAACAAAGACATAAAGCCTTTAAATGTACTATTAGCCTTTTAAAGACTTCCATTGATTATGGTAAAGTGTAGCCCATAATTACTTCCTCCTTCTGTCATGTCTGAAATGATTGTTGAAAAATGTGTTGGTAGTGCAGGGTTTGACGGCTAGTGTCTCTCAGAGAACATCTCGTTTGCCACATTTCACACCACACTTGCCAATATCGACTAAGAACTTTGAGGCCTTTGATGTTGAACTAGAATATCTATCACTCTTTACTGGCTCAGGTGAAGAAAGGTGTCCATATCCCATTAGATTTGTTAATTAAACTCGCGGCCTTTGGCTCTTAAATTTCTAGATCAAACATTTTATAGTTCTCGTCAGTTTCAAGAGAACTTTGGAGAGCGCCATCTCAGTTGAGCTGCATTTGTTGCATATGTTGTTCCAGAATGAAGCATGTTTATCTATGGGAGAATACAGCAATGCTTTCTGTTCTCTTCAATGTTAGTTCATGAAATGGAGAACAACAAAGTGTTGTTGAACTTAAATAATGCCTTTCAAGACTTTGAAAAGTAAGAAACGTGGCCTAATGAAAGACAACTCTAGCAATATAAAAGCAGTTTAATGAAAAAGTGTGACATTTCTCCTTAATGTGTTTTTCCTCTTATACGTAATTATAAAGCCACATGAATGAATTCCTTTTCCAGTATCATCGAAGAATAGCCTTAGCTTAGATGTTTGAAAAAGGGCCTCAGTAATATTTGTTCATGGCCCATTATACTCTCCATCCACCCCCCCACCCCCCGATGCCTCATACTTTCCCTGAAAACCTTATTTCTTCCCCTGGACGGATGTCTTGGTGAGGAAAAATGCTTTATGAATACGGCTCATTGTGTTTATGGACCACAGCTGTGGGGGTCTGTAGTAGTGTATGTGTCATTAGGTGGCGAATGTCTGTACGTGAGGTAGGGTCTGGCACGCCTAATGGAGTCCTCTATGCTCCGTGGTAATTAGGCTAGAGCGATCAGGCTCAGAGGGGAAATGGGAAGCAGCAGCAGGCCTTCAGAAGAGAAGGGGGCAATCTGACGTGACATGTGACAGAGCTGTGCCATCACCAGGCCCACCTCTACCTCCAGCGGCACCACCACCGCTATCATCATCACCATTATGGTCCTATGCTCCACTGCAGACTGTTACAGATTTTCTGTGGTGGGATATGAAAGCTACGTATATAAAAAAGATAGGTTTGCACTGTACATTGGGGGTTTGGAAAGAAGAAATAGATTGATGTGATGCGATGTGATTTTATATGTTCACCTATCTTAACATATTTTACTAACTTTGTATTATTTTAACAGTTGTGCCCTAATATATTGCATACAGTGTGTCACTTCATTTAATACAATTCTGAGTTGATAAAGGCTTTAGTGTATTGTCACTGCGAGGCATCCATTTGTGACAAAACTGACCTAATTTATTCTTATTTCTCTATTTTTCAGTGTGTTATCTGCATTGAACTGCATGCTCATTTAACTGAGTATGCCATGTTGTAGTTATTCCTTGTTGGAGTGTTTTTTAAGACGAGCACTAGATGGCGACAAAACAGTGGATATGGAACAGTGAAGAAAATATTAAACATCTACAAGACTAAAGCGTACACACTGGTGTATGGATGATTGTAAAGGTCAGTTATATCAAATATGTCTTCTTTTTTTCTTATCTCTACAGAGAAAAGACAAGGAACCATCAAAATGGACACAAGGCCAAAAAGAAAGCTTAGATCTGGGAAAGAGGTGACTGAAGATGGAAACAAAGATGAACAGCCTGGTGCTGATCCAGGAAGTAGTTCCAGAGTTGGAATGGAAGCAGCTGACATTCCTACCACACCTTCAAAGGAAGATGAGGTCACCAGTGGAGGTTCTAGATCACACAGGCTTGTGGAGTCCCAGTCCTCAGCAGCGGAGGATTCTAGTGGTCACAAGCAGGCCAACATGACTCCCACTACACAGAGAGATGATGACCGCACTTGCTCTCTCTGTGACTTCGTAGCAAAAACCCCAACTGCCCTGAAGATTCACGCTAAAAGAAAGCATTCCCGTAGAGGCGGTGGCGCTCGCAGTGAATTTGCCCAGAGCAGGAAAGCAGACAAAGTGGCATCACAAGTAGCCAAGACACATGATGACAAGCAGAAGAGCTCACAAAATGCAGTCGCAGAAGACAATCCTCAGGTTACAGTGACCTTGGCATCACATCAACAGGACGCAAGCACAGTTGCAGATGGCAAGAATACAGGGCAGCCACCCCCATGTGATCCTGTAAGTTCTGAAGACTCGACTGAGAACACTGAAAGCAGACATGTCAGCCCCACCCAGTTGCTCCTGGAGATAGTAGATGCTTCTACTGGAGCTTCTGTACATGGCTCAGATAGAAAGGACATTGGCTCTATGGAAGAGCCAAGTGAACATGGAGAATCTGCTTCAGGTGTTGAAACAAAATCCAAAGAGGGAGAGAGTCAAAGAAAGATAGGAAAGCGGGGCCGAAAACCCAGGGTGATGCACGCATGCACCTACTGTGGCCACGAGTTTCAGGACAAACCTACTCTGGCCACGCACGTGAAGAGACGCCACACAAAAGAAATGAACTACTTCTGCGAGCTCTGCTCTTACGCCAGCGTCACCAAGTGCGATTACGAAAAGCACTGCGTGAGCAATAAGCACAAAAGGCGAGTGGCGGAGAACAGCGAGACGCCCAGGCCTTCTTCGCTCGCCCCAGAACCAAGCGAGACGGAGGAACAGCAGGACCAGCTGGGCAGAGGTGCTCAGGCGGCCCCGACTCGGGCGGTAAAGCGCTCAGCCAGCGGCAGGCCCCAGCTGCAGTGCGGGAGCTGCTCTTTCAGGGCCGGCACGTCTGCCCTGCTGGAGAGCCACGCTCGACTGAAGCACCCAGCTGAGCACCGCTTCCACTGCAAGGTCTGCCACTATTACACCGCCACGGCCGAGGGAATGGAAGCCCACTTAGCTGGCGACGCCCATCAGCGGGTTGCCAAAGAGAAAGACGTCGGGGCCTCGTTTGAGGACTGCGTCGAGAAGGTTTTAGTCATCCTGTCGCAGAACACCCCGAGGATGAGTGATGCCCCGGATGTGGAAGGGACCGTGTCTGTGGACGCGACGGACGCCGGGACCGACGAAACCGAGGAGACAGAGAAAGAAGTGGAAATTGTGTTGACTGATGGGAAAAGTGAGGATGGCTCCCCTGCCAAAAGGAAAAGGGGAAGACCGAAGGCAGCAAGTGTAACCACGTGCCACTACTGTGGGCTGGTCGCTTCCAACGCCACTAACCTTAGTGTGCACATACGTCGAAGGCACAGTCACCAGTACAGTTATGCATGCAAAGTATGTAGCTATTACTGCGTGACCAAAGGGGATATGGACCGTCACTGTGTTACCAAAAAGCACCTTAAGCGCTCAGAGGCTGCTGGTAGTCCAGACTCTGTTGTGCAAGTTCTGAGTGGGAACCAATCTGAAAAGGGTGTCGAGGAAGAAGCTATGCAAGTGGATGGGTCCGATGAGGTTGGGACTAGTCAGTCTGAGGGAGATGTTGCCATGGCAGAATCAGCGGCAGACAGTGAGACACCCTCCCAAACAACTGACAAATCTGACGTTCAGAGTAGCCCAAACTCAAATAGCACTCCCCTTAAGAAAAGCAAGTATGACTCGGTCAACTCCTGCGAACACTGTGACTTTGTGGCCCACTCCATTCCGTCGCTCGAGCTTCACACAAAGAGGAAGCACACCAAAGATTTCGAGTATGTGTGTCTGGCATGCAACTACTACGCGGTGACCCGCAGGGAGATGTCACGCCATGCGTCCACGGACAAGCACAAGCAAAAGAGTCAGCTCTATCAAGAGAGGAGCTCAGGGAAAGACACTGCTGCGTTAAACAACAGCGAAGAGCTAGGCGATACCGCCGAGCAGAATTCCGCCAGTGTGGCCATGTTGGATGAGGAGCCTCCTACTGAGGAGAAGGTGCAGGCTTCAGAAGCAGAACCTGAACCCAGTGCACCAGCTCCTGATACGGTCCAAACTGCTGTCACACCGACAGCAGAGGTTTCCAGTGATCCAGCAAAAGAAAACGTTACCGCGGAGGATGGTGTGACTCATGAAAAAGTGTCCGAGATTAAAGGTCATGAAGGGGCTGAGGACTCAGAGATGATCCAAGACGTAGTTACAATAAAACTCGACCCAAGCGAGACCGAAGCAGCTCTGGATGTCTCACCCATGAAGGATGCTCTGGAAGTGGAGGCAGAACCTGAGGAGGAAGGCTTAGATGATTATGATGAGGAAGAAGAAGAAGATTTGATTGAAGGCAAATGTGACGACTCTTTTACCGACAAGCAGTTGGTCAGAGCAATCCCATTTGATCCATGTATCGTCTCACTCAAGGTTTTGCAGGAAGGTGAGACGCCGGAAGACCGTATAGCGATCTTGGGAGATGCTACAAGCAGCATAATGGTGACGGGTGTTCCGAGGCCCGTGAAGGTCAGGAGAGGTAAACCAGCAATGAGTGCTGCTGCTCGTGGGTTGATACCTGGTCAACGAATCAAGTGCGAAGACTGTGGTTTCATGGCAGATGGCCTTAGCGGTCTGAACGTTCACATCTCAATGAAACACCCGTCCAAGGACAAGCACTTCCACTGCCTGTTGTGCGGCAAGTCCTTCTACACCGAGAGCAACTTGCACCAGCACCTGACCAGCGCGGCTCACCTGCGCAACGAGCAGGCCAGCATCGAGGAACTCCCCGAGGGCGGCGCGACCTTCAAGTGCGTCAGGTGCAATGACCCCTTCGAGACAGAGCAGGAGCTGTTTGTGCACATCAAAGAGAAGCACGAGGAGCTCCTGCGAGAGGTCAACAAGTACGTGTTGGAGGATACGGAGCAGATCAACCGCGAGCGGGAGGAGAACCAGGGCAGTGTGTGCAAGTACTGCGGCAAGGTGTGCAAGAGCAGCAACTCCATGGCTTTCCTTGCCCACGTACGCACCCATACAGGTATGCACTCTTTCTTTCTTTTTTCTTTCATTCATTCATTCATTCATTCATTCATTCATTCACTCATATCTAATGTGCAGTTACCGTACAGGTCATTTATAGCTATCCATATACAGTAATTTCCCGCATATGAACCGCATTGTGTATAAGCTGCAGGGCAGTGTTTTATGCGAGTTTAAAGAAACAAAACCATATTAACTGCCCCCCTGAATTAACATCATAGCTGAAGAAATTTGGCAAAATCAATGTATAAGCCGCGGCTAATCGTCGGGAAATTACGGTAGTCATTTATAGCTATCTATATAGCTGTCTTTGTGGGGATTTGCTTGTTTTTTACCACAAATTTTATCACAAAGGAGGCACAGTTGTACCATAGATTTGCATCATGTGTTGAACAGTTCTTTGAAGCCATCATAATCATGTTAGCCTACCAGTTGTCTTGTGCCTGGTTCACCACTGCACTCAGAAGCTGCAGGAACTAAGGTGTTGCTACTTTAAGAAAACACTAAGGTATCCGGATCAAGCTCTAGCAGGAGAGACGCTAATGGACTGCAGATAAGGATTCCCTTAGCAATGCCTGGTCAAAGACATGTGTGACTCATAATGGATGTGTCCATTACCAGGATTCAGTTGTAATTATAGCCAATAAGTCTCGATAAACGTGTTAGGGCAGCAGCTAGAAGCATAGGAAGCCCAAAAGAGAAGCGGGATAATAATTTAAAATAATCAATGTGGACGTTGTCAAAGCCCTTAATTTCCCCTGTGTGTGTGTGTGTGTGTCTGAGTGTGTTTGTGAGATATGCACATGTATGTGTCCATGTTTGTGGTTAGCCGATTATCCCCAATCCATTAAGACCTCTTCTGTTATTTATAATGCAAAGCAGGTCTTGGGCTGGTCAGGCATGTGACTGCGGAACAGGTCCAGCAGGTTAAGAACAGGGCCCCTCCATTACTCTTCTTTGACCATGTGTATTAATTGCTTTTAAAATCAACTTAATGCAGGAACAAGAAGTGAGGGCACCATCAATAAATGCCCCCCTTCTGCTTCCTTCAGTCTATCTCTCCATTTGGCCGGAACTTAAATGGGACTTTAATTGTTGCACATAGTTGTGTTATCTATCTCTGGGTAAGCACTAGTGTGAGTAATTTAGCCGTGCTGATTCTGTTAATATTACGGAATGGGGAGGTTAACTCAAGGGACCTCGGTAGGGTTTTTTTCCCCCCTCCTTATACTATGTACTGTTGGTCCTGAGGTAAGACATTGAGGTGCTCTGAATTATTGTTTCCCTGCCTGAGCACCACAACACAATACAGAGACAATGTTTCATATGTGTTATATTGCTGTCGTGTGCCAGCGTGACATTATCAAGGTATTGCAATTCAAGAGATTGCATTATCCTGCACATGCATCACTGAAAAGATAGGAACGGAATAAAAATGGAATTAACATCCCAACACATCATACTTCATGTTTATGTAAATGTGCCCATTTTTCTGTTTGTCCAAAACAGGATTAATCCTTTGTTCGTGCCCCATTTTAACTCTCGCTGGATTCACCTTTTATCACGTGGAAAGGATGATAGTGTTTCATAGTTCGCTTGTTTTATGGAAGTGTGCTACTTAAGAAAATGAAAAAGGTGACAGGCAAACAGATGTGTTAATCAAAATCAAGGGCAAATTCATGTCTCAACCAAACAAGAGTCTTCTTTTTTGTCTATGTGCGCAGGCTCTGACTTCAGCTATATTTGAAGCATTACCGTTATTTGTGGAATGCACACACTTTTTTTTTGTTGCTGACAGAATGATGATGATGATGATGATTATTACATTCCTTCATTACAGGGAATTAGTCACTTTTTGTTGCTGGTCATTTATTCTGAGAAACTTTTCTCTGCGGCTGTGGACTGTGGCTGTGAGGTCCGACCGCCAGTATTTGTGCTGGGAGCCAATCCAGATAATTTTAATTAAGCCAGGGTTTTATTTAGTTGATTAATTAGTGAAATCAGGCGATGGTGGGAGGCCGCACAAGTATTTGTCAATTTGTCCCCTGAAAAAAAAAACACTTTTTTTTTTTTCCGTGAGGACAAAGCTAGATTTGCATTTTGAGCTAAATTGGTCACTTTTTCACTGAAAAGAGCTGTCCGACCTTTTTTGAACCTGGGTGGAATAGAGTAATGGCTCCATAGGCACTGTGTGAACACGTATTGTAAGCCTCTATCCCTCTCCCTCAGAAGTCTGAAGAAACTTGTAAACCATTCCTTGATGCATTTGTTTTTTGTTTCACCTCTATATTGTTAGATTAGATGCCTGTATTGTAGGCCCAAGGGTATAACATTGTGCATCCCATGTAATGCACAAGCTAACATTTTATTTCCAAGTATAATATTTTGATTAATTAATTTTGTTTCATGTTGTTTTTACACTTAATTTGATTGAAAATTTGATCGAAATCCTCCATTATTCTGTTAAAATGCTGGGAAAAAAGGTTGAGGCTAAAATGAACTTGCCTTTTTTCCCTTCCGTTTCTTCAGGAGGAATGGAGGTTTTTAAGGAGATGAATTAGTCATCCCAAGTCCCAACCCAGACGTGAGAACATCACATTACCGTCGTGCGCAACAGTATTAATTTAACATGACACCACATTGATGGTCGATTTCAGCTTCCCACGACGGGCTGCTTAAGTGGAGCGCTGGAATTATAATTTGATATGAAGCGACGACTGAGAGATGTAACATCTCTCTTCCCCTGCCATGTCTCATACGCACCAGGGCCATCTGGTTGGCTTTTTTTTTTAACGCACGATCCCACTGGTGGAGGTAGCCCACTCCACCTTGACACGGTGATGGGGCGCAGGGGTTGATGGGTGTGTTGCGGCAGAGTGAAGAGAGCCTTCCGATTTGCTGCCACTCAGCTGTGAAACACACACCCGCTCTCTCGCCCATTTGCGGGACTTGTTAGCGCCCGCTCGGCTTTCAATCTTCGTTATGGCGTTAAGATTCGATGTGTCGTGCCGCGAGCCTGTGGCAAGTGAACCGTGCATGAACGTATTAGTAATCTACACAAAGTGCTTAATCAAATCAGTGGGCTCTCCTGGAATAAATATTGCACAACGTCTTTGGCTATTTGCTAGGAGGAGGGGTTATTCATATCCTCCCCTAAATACATTTAGAACTTCTAAGTGAGATGAGTGATAGACTTGGCCATTTCCACAATAAAAATGTCCTCCGCAAAGAACCGGAATTTTTCCCCCCTTACAGGTTCTGTTTAGAGCTCCTTGACGGCTACACCATCATCCCTACTAGTAGTAAGGCGCAGGCCCTTACAGGCCGAACGGCAGCATTGCTCTTTAATGACCAATGGCAGAGGAAGACTGAAGCACTCTCTCAAAGCAAGCCCCTCCCTGTACAGATTTATAAATGACATTAATTAGCAGTAAACTTCTCCAGCGACCGTGGCCGAGTGATTAGTGCCTAAATGATGGAACTGGGTGGCGAGCGCACTTTGGATTGATTTACGTTTTCAGCCTGACCTTTTGAATCCAATTTACACACCCAGTCGCTAAGGAAAGGGAAGAGAAGAAGGAGGAGAGGAGAGGAGAGGAGAGGAGAGAAGAGAAGAGGAGAGAGGTTGAGTGGGAGCGGGGGCAAGGCCCAGAGCTTTAACTATCTGCTGTACAAATCTAGGTCAAAGGAAAAGTGATGAACGCAATTTAGGTTTTTAAAAAATTCAGATTTATGTGAGGTTGTGCTTTTAATCTCAAAACACCCCCCCATTTGTTTAAAAGTTAACGGTAAACACTTCACTGGAGAATTGTAAGTCTGCAAAGTTGGTACACTACCAGACACGCCAGAAGATTTCTCCTAATTTCTTTCCATCTTCAAGCCGTGTGAGAAGCATTCCCTGTGGGTTGCTGGCAATTTATATTTTACCTCAATGATTCTTTGGTGAGCGTTTGTTGGGAATATGAAGGCCTCGAGTGTCACACAATTGACTTTCTTTTCCTCACCTCATCCTGTACAGGATCCAAACCCTTCAGCTGCAAGATCTGCAACTTTGCCACTGCCCAACTCGGAGATGCCCGCAACCACGTTAAACGGCACCTTGGCATGAGGGAGTACAAGTGCCACATCTGTGGGTGAGTAGCACAGACCTGCAGATCTCCCTTTGTCTGGGGGTGGGGAGTGGGTGGTGTGGGGTGGTTTGTGCCCAAACACATGCAATTCATCCCCCTTTTTCCCTGTGCTTTGATCGTCTGTTTCCATGGTGACACTCACATGAAGACGTTTAGTTACTTACTGCTCCCTCAGTAATTTGTGGTAAAGTGTGTTAGAATTGTTCCATTAAGTTTACTTGGCCTTTTTTTTTCTCTCTCTCGGTTGTGTTTCTGCCACTGCTGTTGCTTCCAGACACATTAGAGTTGGGGGGTGGGCTGGTGGTGGTGGTGTGTGTGTGTGTGTGTGTGTGTGTGTGGGGGGGGGGGCACTGGAGTGGGCCGCAGTTAAACACAGCTCAGGCCTTAATGAGAAAAAAGGTTCACGTTCTGCAGACCCTCCAGCTAAAGCTGTTTTCTCAAGTGCTATAAATGTGTTAGGTCTTTGGCCAAGTGCATGATTAAAACACGCAAACACACACACACACACACACACACACACACACACACAGACAAAGACACACACACACACACAGACAGACAGACAGACAAACACACACACACACACACATACACTGACAGACAGACACACACACACACACACTTGCAAAGACACACAAATGCAGATACACAAAATGTTGTATTCCTACTACTACTACACACACACACACACACCACACAGATGTAAGTAAGCACACAGCAAACACAAAAAAACCCCCTGAATTCTCCCTGCTCCTTTGCCTGTCTCGCTGATAGAAAAGTAGTTTCCGCCGCCCACACCGCCCTCTCCTCCTCCGGTCCCTTTGAACAGGTTTACTAAATACAGTTTCGGCTTTCACAAATCACGGCAACGGAGAGAGGGGGGGGGGGGGGGGGGGCCGTCCGCAGACTGTGCCCGCCACGCTTGACGAATGGCCCCGGAGCTCGCTCAGCCGGCTGACGAATGGCGCGGCCGCGTCTATGCCTTATGCTAAAGAGCGGCGAACAAAAAAGCGCGTGGCACAGGACGGCGTAATTAAGGCCAGGTTCGCTCGTTTGCTCACATTTCGGTATTTAAATGAGATGATAAACGCTTTCCACTTTCCTTAATCTTAAGAGCAGAAGCATTCTTCTAATGGCCAAGGTTTTGCATTTCCAGATAATGCATCTCAGAACTTTTCTTTTCTCTTTTCATTGCCTCCCCTTTGTTTTGTTTTTTCTCTCTCGCAGGATGACCCAGAAAACAAGATTACGGCGTTGATATTAGATATTCTGCCGTGTGTGTGCTTATAAAGAAGGCAGGGGTGGGGGGTTGAGTGTGATCCGGATGAAGCATTTCTTTTCTGAATGAGTGTTGGTATCAAAATCGAACAAAGCAATCTGATTACAGAGAACAGCGGAGTCTCACCCGGAACACAACTGTCTGAGCCGGAGAGCGCTCACAAGCCAAAGGCCCGTCAGTGTCCTAAAATGTTCAATCAGAACTCCTCTAATTCCTAATTCCTCCCCGCCTTTTTCTCATTGATTCCTGTTTTCTTTTGTTGTGTGTGTGTGTGTGTGTGTGTGTGTGTGTGTATGTGTGTGTGTGTGTGTATGTGTGTGTGTGTGGTCCACAGGGCCCATTGTGTTTTGACACGGTGTGCAAACGACAGAGCCCGGTCTCCTCTCTGTCCCTGTGCTCTCCACAGCTGTCAGAGCCACACACACACACACACACACTCACACACACACACATACACACACACACACACACACACACACACACACACACACACACACAGCCCCCCTCCTCCCCGCAGGCCACCCAGGGATGCCTCTGAGCCATGGACTCTGGGAGGTTGTTGATACTTAAAGATATTGTTTTGGCATGTAATTAACAGATGCAAATCAAGGCCAGGACAGGATGGCAACTTTGACCCGGCTGCCAGTCAAGCGACAGCAGGGACCTGTTCATAGAGAGCCTTCTCTCTTTCTCTTTCTCTTTCTCTCCCTCTCACTTTCTCACTCTCTCCATCCCTGTCCCTCTCTACGTGTCTTTCTTCTCCCACTCACTTTTCTTTTCTCTTCCCATTTGTCTTCTTCTCTCCTCTCCAAACCATGTGGCAGTGGCCCTGTCGCTCCTTGTCCGGATGTATCCGTAAGATCACAGGACTAGTCTAGTGTCCAGATCACAGTCCGTATGTATCTGTAAGATCACAGGACTAGTCTAGTGTCCAAAGCTAGTCTATGGTTTAAGCCTCTTCTCACTATGTCCTTTCTTGCACACCACACCACATCTGTCTTTCACATCTATATCTGTCAGATAGCTTCTGGATAATTACAGAATCATGAAAAAGATTGTGTGTCTGTGTGTGTGTGTGTGTGTATGTGCGTGTGTGTGTGTGTGTGTGTGTGTGCTTGAACTCAGCTCAGTATGTGATGTTGCCTCCCCCCACCACCTCTAGTTTACTCTTTTGCTCACATCAACCAGTTATTATTTTATTGGAGTGTAAAATGTATGGGACGTGTAATGGGGAAAAGCAATTAGTTGCCTCCTAGAGGGAGACCCGACCTGGGTAGAGGGGGGGAAAGAATCGTAATTAAAGACAATATTTTTCCAAAGTGCTAAAGAGTGTGTTCTACAGCAATGACATTACCAAAATATGAACCTGATTGATCTTCTTCAGGCGGCCTATAAAGACACAACCTGCACAAACAGCAGAAAAAAAAAAAATGAAATACCAGTTTGTGGATTGCCCCAAATTGCCTACTAGCAATATTGCAAGATTCTTCATATTTAATTGGAAAAAAACATGAAGGAGGGGAAAAAAACACAGCCCACACACACACATACACTCACACTGTACACACACACACACACACTCAGGATGGCGATTTCTTGTCTTTTCCCCCATCGGTGAGTGTCCACCGTGCAGCCGAGCCACTTAATGAGCATCGGCTACCCCTCCTCCATCATTTTCTGAAAAGGCCTTAGATTCAGCACTTTCTTCCCCCACTCCACCGGTCACCCCACCGGACCCCCCCCCCCCCCCACTTCCACCATCTCCCTGCTCTCTGCTCCCTGCTCCTCCCTGAAGATGCTCTCTGGCTGGCCAGCGCTGTTTGTGGGTGTTAAATTATGCATCAGGATTTTAAATGCTGTGAAGCATTGGTTTAATATCTCTGCTCAAGCGCTGTGAAACGCGCCAGCCGCGGAGCCGCGGCAACGGCCCTCTTTGGCTCCGTCTCGTCTCGTCTTGTCTCGGTGCTCCGCTCACGCTCACGCCTCGAGATGTGTATCTAAACAGTGCTACAAATAAAAAGTAGCCCTTTGCGCAAAACTTCTAGATTTGTCACCAAAGGGATAGTTCCTCCACTCCCCCCGCTTCTTCCCCTCTCTCTGCGTCCGTGTCAGTTTCACATAAGTTGGCTACTCGAGCCGTGCTGGTGTCACTGTGATCTGCAATGTCTCTGGCTTTTGTGTCCCCCCCTCGTCCACACGTCTGCGAGTCGGTCCCCAGAATAGCCCATCAGTTCCGCCCTCCCTGCCTTGTGCTTTGTAATGTGTGTGTTAATGCTCGTATTTGTATGTGCGTGCGTGCGCACATGTGTGTGTGTGTGCGCGCGCGTGCGTGTGTGTGTGTGCGTGTGTGTGTGTGTGAGGCCTCGGCTGTGACAGGAGAGCCGCATCTTAGCTCGCTACTTATCCAGAGGAACTTGTCACTTAACGGAGCCAGGGTTATTGTGTGCGCCCTCCCTTCCCCCCTCTCTGCTTGACATGATACTCTATAATCCTCCAAAAGAATCTTGTTAAAACTCCAGGGAAACTATTTTTATGTGCGTTTATTTTTCTTCTCTCCCCCCTTTTTCCCCTCCTCTTCTTCATCTTCTACATTTTAACAGTAATAGTTGGAACAGATGAAGGGGGGGGGGGGGGGGGGATCCCTATGAGGATGATTATAATGTCACTCCCCTGATCTCTTGCCGCCCCTTGAAATAATTGTACATCATTGCTTCATAACGTGTCAGAGAGACGTCGGCGGCGTGCAATTAAAACCGCGGAATATAATACAGCAAATTACGGCCTGTCAGGTTCCCCACAACACAGTCGGTATTTGAGTTACACTTAATCATCATGTGCATTAGCCACTTCATCGGATTTCCACCCGTGCTGCAGGGTGCGAAAGCCACAGAATTATCAAAGTGCCACATCCTCCTGTGCCCCGAGACACTCTCCTACTGTGTGTGAGTGTGTGTGTGTGTGTGTGTGTGTGTGTGTGTGCACACGTGTGTGTGTCTGCACATGTGCCTGTATGTGTTTTTTTTTCTGACTGGTCTCTGTTTGTTTTTATTTATGCGCTTGTTTTTGAGACTAATCTCTGAATAGCTCATTGTGCGCCATTGAGCTGGTGCCATCAAAATTAGTTGGTACTGCTGAAATTAGGGCCCGGTGACATGTTGGAAAGACATTTCCTAATATGCCATACCGTTTGCTATGTTTTCGAACAACACATCATGAATATTAAGTGTTTACCACATGTGCCACCCCAGAAACTAGATTTTTGCATAATTTATTTGCATTTTACAATCAAAACATTTGGAACGATGTTATGTCTCACTGTGGTATTCACGGGCCCAAGAAAGATCGGGAACCACAGCAGCTAACCCAGCGGTCTGTACTCAGAGACGTTAGCCACAGCAGCAGCGTTAGAGCTGCTCGTTGGTCCTCTTTCACGTTTGATGCCATGCTGTTGCCAGCCCACTACAGTACAAAGCATTGTTTGTGTTTGTTTTTTTTTTTTTTCAAGCAGGGGGTCTCTGACCAATATAAACACATTTTGCTCTGATGCGGCTAACCGAATTTAGCGGACCATTATCGGAAATGAAATGATAATAAGTAATGCTAAAGGTCGTTTTGGAAAAAAGAAGACGGAAAGGGCCAGCCTGTAAAGGTTAAGTATGTGACTGAGTTGTTTTCACCAATAGTCGGCTGATGGTAATGAGCGAGCGTCTGCTGGCGGAGCAGGCAGCCTGTTCTGTTTTGACTCTCCCCACCGCGATCGCTCTTTATGAAAGGGACAGCTTTACAGCCGGTTAGGCCCTCATAACACGATAAAGCGTCGCATAATGGATTGGATTTGTATAGTAGCCTTGGGCTGATGTTTGTGAAATTAATGTTTTTTTTTTCCTTCTGGTGGAGCAAACACACACACACACACACACCCATACACACTTACACACACTTACACACACTCACACACTCATGCACAGAGACACTTGCAAATACACTGGCACACAAACACACAAATAGACACACACACACACACACACACACACACACACACACACACACACACACACTAATGCACACAGAGGAGAGAACTCAAACAGGAAGCAGAACAGGCCAGACTTAGCTATGACAGCACCATCAATGAAAACGTATGACAGAGATGAAATTGTGCCGTCAGTCTTTCTTTGTCACTTGAGTGGCGTAAAGGTGATTCATCTGGGAAACGCTGTCTGTCAGTGAACATAATCAAACCGCTCGGAGTATTTGGAATAATTTAATGGTTTCTATTCCGGTAGCAGTGAATGTTCATTTAGGCCCAATTTGATGTATTCTGAATGGGCCAGTAGAGTGGTCCTTGCTTAGCTACTTGTGTGAGATGATATTAACTCCTCTTTAAGTCATCAGGCTCCCCAGCCGTAGGATTTGTAGTATAAATTAGGGCAGTGTGAACTTTTTTGTTGGGCTCATCATCTTTGTAAGCAGGTTGAGTCAGTCCAGTCACTGTCTTTAAAAAAAAAAAATAATAATAAGAGGAACTGAGAGAAAGCTCCCGTCATCCATCGAGTGGATTTTTAATAAGACCCTGGCAGTACCCTACAATTCCGTGCGGGGAATTGGGGAACCATCTTCTCTTTAGTGGTCTCCGAAGGATAGCTGAGAGGTTTTATGGTCAAAACATTTGCTTTTAATCAAATAAAATACAAACAAACTCGGCGGCAAAGCGCCGAATCAGGAGGTGTTCAGTTGCTGTTGTGTGTGTGTGTGTGTGTGTGTGTGTGTGAGGGGGTCTCGTTCTTAAGGGAGGAGAGTGGGGGGATCGTCAGCAAAATCATGGAATCTTTTCATTGGCTGAGACGTCAAGAGCAGACGGTAATGGTGGAGTGTCTCTTCAGTATGTGTTCAAGTGTTGACCCTGTTGAAAGTGCACACTAGTATTCTGTCCACTACACTGTCGTCCATGTACATGACTTTCTGTTTGGACAGTCAGGCTAGCTGGACTGTCCAAGCCTAATCCTAACCAGTCAATGTATCGTTTCATAATCTAGCACTACATATTGAGTGTAAGTACTG
>NC_084999.1:11241380-11256380 GCF_963854185.1 Sardina pilchardus | reverse complement strand
CGCCCGGAAAAATGCTGACACAACTTTTAGCCTCGGGAGAGAGAGAGAGAGAGAGAGAGAGAGAGAGGAAGAGAGAGAAAGCGAGAGACAGACAGAGAGAGAGAGAAAGAGAGACAGAGCATAGCTCTCACACTAACAGTGCTTTCTTCTGTCTTCTTTCTCTCCTTGATCTCCTTGTGAGTGCTCCTTTGTGTTCTCTTGTGTGTGTGTGTGTGTGTGTGTGTGTGTGTGTGTGTGTGTGTGTGTGTACGTGGCCGTGCGTTAACGTGTAGAACAATGGTGCGTATGTTTACATGTATGTCATGGACAGAAGAGCTTGTTTATGGTAGATGTATTGTATGTGGTGTACATGCCGACGATAGAGCAGTTCAGTTGTCATGATGAGGATTTAACTCTGATGCCGACATTGAAGAGAAAAGGTCTTTAGAGTTTACAAAGCAGTGGGCGTATGCTTATGGAGTTCTCCCGTATCCCACTGTGGGCACTACTGCATTAAAACACCCTTCAGAAATTATTTTGCACATTTTTGCCATTTTCTAAAACATGTTTTTGTGATCCTGCACATCTGTTTGTGTGCATCACATCTGGAGGCCTAACTTGAGCAGTTCTGCATACAGACAGTAGATGGCGCCATATTCCTAATTTTTTCCCCTGTATTTGGAGAATCCATAACAAATCATTTTGTGTGTGTGTTTTGTTTACTCTGGAAATATCGTGTAGAACTTGTGAAACTGTAAAACAAAGAGATTTGGTGAAATACAAGCAAATTATATAATTTAAGAAGAAAATATGAGTGAAATGAAAAGAGTGAGAATACAATTCTTTAATTTACATGGGATATAATTTATTATAATATATATTTTTTGATAAAATATTCATGCCTAGATATGCCAGTGGTATAGCATAGAAATATTTATGGACTTGCATATATGTGCATTTTTTAGCACGGTAAATATCAAGTGGTAATTACTGTCCAGACACTAAACTGATGTAGAGCACCTTGGTAACAGCATCATGGAGTTCTGAATGTGTTGTGGTGGCATTAAGACGGAGGCGTTCTTGCTGAAGTGAATACGCTCACATGGCAGAAAAATACAAAAAGTATGAAAAACACAGACAAGAATATTAAAACCGAATTAATAATTGATGAATTTGATTCTTTTCAGCATCGGTTTTTGTTTCTTCAGGAATATATGTCTTAGATACTCTAACATGCATGCAAACACACACACAAGCACGCGCACACACACACACACACACACACACACACACACACACACACACACACATTCACACACATTTTTTTTCTCTCTCTCTCCTCTGATGAAGAGTGATTAAGTAGCAGCTTAATGGTGGGTAGGGGTGTGTGTGTGTGTGTGTGTGTGTGTGTGTGTGTGTGTGTGTGTGTGTTTGGGGACTGGCTTAAGCAGTAAGACAGTAGCAGTGGTCTAGAACTCTGGTCTCTCAGTTGTGCGTTAACTCAGGAGCAAGCTGTGGATCAGCGCTGGACCTTTTGGGGGTGATCAGCAGCTCTCGAGAGGGACCCCCACTTGAGCGCTGAGCCCAAGCTGTCACGGGGGGCCAGGAAGGACTTTGTGTGAGTGTGTGTGTGTGTGTGTGTGTGTGTGTGTGTGTGTGTGTGTGAGTGGAGGGAGGGGTAGACGTGCCGAGAGGGCAATTACAACAAGGACAAAGACTACACACTGATCAGTCCCTACAGCCTCCCTCACCACAAGGAGAGCTTTTAAACAAAATTAGCATAGGCTGTAATGAGGGTGTGTAAGTGTGTGTGTGTGTGTGTGTGTGTGTGCGTGCGTGTGCGTGTGCAAGTATGTATGTGTGTGTGTGTGCGCATGTGTGTGTGTGTGTGTGTTTGTGTGTGTGTGTGTGTGTGTGTGTGTGTGTGTGTGTGCGTGCACAAGTATGCATGCATGTGTGTGTATGTGTGTGTGTGTGTGGTTGGGTGTGAGGGTTTGTTAAACTGTTTTCCTCTCTCTTTGACCTAGCTGGTCATGTTTTTTTTGAAAACACGGAATAATTACCTCTGATATACGATCTATTTCGTAGAAAATAAAAACAAAAATGTGCCATGTCTCACTGTTCCTGGAATGATCATATTATAAAGGGCCAGTGGTTCTCTCTGTGACGGCGATAGAATAAATCCAACTTCAACTAAAAGCTAGAGAAAACAAAAGACAAGACATGCATCAGGTAGGTGACATTATCAGACATTTTTTTAAAAAATGATAATAAAAAAAAATCATGAGCAACATTTCACTGTACCATTTCCACTGAGGTTAAGCTAGTGTGTTTCATCATGTGTTCAGATGAGATTCTTTTAAGTGCCATCATTTTTGTTTGTAGGACAACAAAGATTTAATTAAGTTCACCACAGCATTATGTAAATTTCGGAAAGCGGTTTATAGTTTTTAGAGAATGGCTCAGGCAAACAGAGTTTTGTGATTTGTTTTTCCTTATCTAGTTAAAAACAATATATATCAATACCTCAAGGGCAAGGAGCCATGGCACAGATACAATCATAACAAAATGAAATGAGTGAAAACAAAAAAAAGAAAGAAAGAAAGAAAGAAAGAAAAGGCAACACACACACACACACACACACACACACACACGCACACACACACACACACACACAAACCACCATATAATCAGCGCTTTGGAAGAAAGAGAGAGGAAAAATTGCAGTGGCAATGTCTCTGGTGTCTTTGCATTCTCTCCTGTCTGGTTTTGATTAGGGCTGAATAGCGATTATCGGTGAAACAGATCAGAGATGTGCAAACTGCTCCCTTTGCTCTCTCTCTCTCTCTCTCTCTCTCTCTCTCTCCAGTTTTGTGCAGATTGCAGGAGAGAGATGCAGAGTGTCTGATATACCTAGGTCTATTTCTCGCTCTCTTTTTCCATCTCTCTCTCTCTCTCTCTCTCTTTCTCTCGGTCTCACTGTCTCTCTTTCTCTCTGTCTCTCTGTCTCTCTCTCTCTCTTAAACACACACACACACACACACACACACACGCACGCACACACTCTCTTATTCTAACACTACGCCAGTGATCAGATAAAGTGCCTGGGTTGAGCAGTGCTTATTCAAATGGCTGCATGTTCTGAGTGAATCAGAACAGGTAAAGTCGATGTGATACACCGCGATAAGCGTTGTATGGAGCTAGGCTGAACAGAAGGAGAGAAAATAACCGAGGGGGAAAAAAAGGGGAAATACGTTTGATTAAAATAGTATTTGTTTTTGAAAGCATTGGAATTGCCCCCTTCTGTTTGGATTGCTTTACATTTCAACTTTGTTGAAAGCAAAAAAAAAAACCCAACAAACAAAGCAAATAAAAAAAGCAATAGTATTGTTTTCTTAGTAATGTTTCAGGGAAGATAAACAGATCCCTAATTGAGAATGGAGGCTGAAAAGGGATCTGTTATGAAAAGAGAGATATATGATTTCATCTCGCTCGCACACACACACTGCGCTTTTTCATGTGTTGGTTGCCTCTGTGTGTGAGAATGTATATGTTTGTGTGTGCTTGTGCAAGCTGACAAGTCAAACTGCCCTTATAGAAAAATTGCACAGCTTTGAAAACGGAAAGGGTGTCAGCAGTGGACTGTACTTTCATTCTCTTTAAGAGCAAGCAAAAAAAATAAAATAACAATGTCTTCATCATTTTTTGATTTTTAAGGATGCTTGATCATTTTTGTTTGTGTGTGAAAACTGAACTGCACAGGACAGTGCTGGAAGTGAGAGTGAGAGTGTGTTGCCGCTGCTATCCCAGGTTTCGCCCTCTTAAGGCCAACAGATTACTGCTGTGTTGATATCAGTGAAGATAATACTGCACAGCCACAATGACAGCAACTAGAAACTACTACTACTACTAATAGTAATGATAATAATAATAATAATAATAATAGCTTAATAATAAATTGCTTTAAAGATAGCAAACAGGACTACAGGAAGCAAATGTTTTTTTTTTTTCATTATTTCACAATGTTCTACCGCATGTGTTGTAAATCTATCATTTAGTTTTCACATGAGTTATCGCCCATCCTGTGGTGTCACTCTAATTTGATATATAATCATGGCTCTTTAATTTGGTTTGTTTTGTTTGTTAGAGCAAAGCTTTCCTTTTTTTTCTTTTCTTTTTTTTTTTTTTAACTTGTAATTCTTCCATGCCATGTCTCTCTCATGCTTGGGCACGCGCTCTCACGCCGTGCCCCTGACATACACACAGTGCATAGTATTAAACGAGCGATTTAATAGTTCATTTCTGCTTATATCGACTGACACGGAATGTGCCAGCCGCTAAAATAAAGCCCCCTCTGTAACCCAGCACGACTAATCTAATATATTAGTCACCCGCGTTTGTACATCACTGAGCAATTATTCTAAAAAGTTTCCCCCCGCATGCCGGGGTGACAAAGGGAATGTGCGCATGGAGCCTCTCTGCCTGAGCCGGCGCGGTGGATGCGTTTGATGGTCGCTCCCGAGCACCGATAGGCCAAACGGTAGCAGGAGCATGCCACTTTTAATAACGCAAATCAAGCACGGTGCCCCCCACAAGAGTGAGCAGGGGACTGTGACAACCTTAATAAAGAGAGGCAACCACGAAACTCTCCAAGTTAGCAGCAAAAAAAGGGGGGTTGGGGATGTGTGTGTGTGTGTGTATGTGTGTGTGTAAGGGAGGGCTGGTCTTACTGATAGCCTCCCACCAACCCTAACACACCCCCCACTATACATACGCCAACCCCACCCCCCTTCCTTACAACCCGCTCTTTTCTGAAGAGGATAGTCTCACGGAATGTGATTGGATTTGTCGTGAAAGAGTGTCACAATTAATAACGGCTCTCGCGGACAAGGTCGGGGGAGGAAGCGGCCGTCCGTCCATACGGCCCCGCATCCTCCGCTGCCTCGCGACCCCCGTATGCTACAGTACCTGCTGTCCGTCCGTCCGCCCGCCGCTGCCTCACTGTCGCCCAGTTCCGTCCTCATTGTCAGCCAGTGGGAGGACAATCCCTGTTTCAGGAGAGGGAAAAAAAGAGAGAGATGGAGAGAGTGAAGGAAGAGAGAAAGAGGGGAGAAAAAGAAGAAGGAGAAGGAGATGCTTTGAGGACATAATTAAGGATATCTTTCAAAGAACAACTTTTTGCATATTTGAATTATTACTGTCGTTAAAAACCACACAAAATATGGAAATATGATTGCCGGAAGCACATAAATCAATGATCAGCAAGGCCTCAGAGCCCAATAAATATGGGGAGTTAAATACTTTAAAATGCAAATCACACCGGGAAATTTGCATACGGCTGAATTTAAAGGAAGTGCTCTTCCTTAAGACCCTCTGAGGTAGAAGGGAAGGGTGGCTGTGCAAAGGGGCTCGTGTGTGTGTGTGTGTGTGTGTGTGTGTGTGGCAGGAGGGGGGGACATTGTGAGAAAACAGACATTTTCTTTTTCTTTTTTTTTTTTTTCTCGCCCAACTCATCTCCGGTCAAGTTTTGGGATCATGATAAATGACGGAAGATAAAATGGGTTGACAGAGATGGCTGTGTTCTTTTGTGAATCCAGAAAGTGCCTTAAGTGATCTGGAATAATTAACAGTTAATTATTCTTCATCCATCTAAATCAGGAGACAGATTTGGGGATGGAATTTATAATTTTTTGCCTGGCGTCCTGTCTTGTCGTAATGTGGTAAACTAAAGTGACTTTGAATAATACCTACTGACCTTATAGTAATTATGCCTCGCATAGCAATTTGGGAGCAGTTGCTAATTGTGGGTATTGATTCGGGGAGGTTCATATTAAAAATACATATGTTTTATGGCTGAGCTTTTTTGTTCTCTTTAATTTATTATTAATCATTATTTTTAATGTAATTGGCTCACAGGATACACAACAGCAGTGGGTGAAGTGTCGAGTCGACTCTACATAATGTTGCTGAATAGGGAGCCTTGTGGGGTTTTTTGTTGTTATTGTGGAACGTCCAGTCCAGGGATGAACAGTTCATTGTGCAAATGCAGAGAAAATATAGTTTAACGTATCTGTGCCCATATTTTAGTTGTAAACTCAGATATTGTTGCAATGATGGAAAAAAATAAAAACAGGTTACCTGGACAAATCCTTCAAATGTCCTTGGTGTCCAAAATCACTTTTAGTCAACAAATGCAAAGTGTGGCTTATTTGAGCGTTTGCACCTGTACTGCAGATGAATGTAGCCTGGCAAATTGCAGTCTATCTGTTTCAATGGGATTACACAGGGATGGCGGGCTTCTTAGACATCAAATCCCCTGGTGATGTTTTTCTTTACACATTCAAAGACACTGGCAGTGGCAGATCAATGGACACTGTGTCTGCCGCGCATTAACACGCAGGTTAGAGTGTTAGGTTAGAAACCTACTGAGCCACCTCAGTGAGAGAAGGGAGGGGGAAAAAAATCAATTTGAGCTGGAAAGCCTGTGTGTGGGCTCTCTCTCTCTCTCTCTCTCTCTCTCTCTCTCTCTCTCTCTCTCCCCCTCTCTCTCTCCCCCTCTGTGTATGTGTAGGCCTGTGTGTGTGTGTGTGTGTGTTCGTGTAAGGGACAAAAAATGCTTACTATACCCCAGCTCAGGCAGTGGAGAGCAAGGATACCAACATTCTCCCTCTCGGTTGCAGTTAATAACTGCAATTCAACTAGCAAATTCGAGTAAATTCGAGTATATCCCTATTTTTAAAAAGCTATTTTTATGTGTTTGCTTGTTGAACTAAACATGGAATACTTTGAACTTGGAATTTGATGTTGAATTGTATTATCATTATCAGAAGCGATGCCGTGAAATACAATTGAACCATATGCTATTTTTCTTGGTCAAATATTTACTCTGTGATTGACTATGGAGAAAACAACACAATGGTGTCCTCATAATTATGTTCTTTGGTACTGGAGCCTACCCAATTAACTAAAATATAGCTTGTAGCATTACTTGTGCTCTGTAACCCTCATACTCTTTGAAAGGCCTTCTGTTAAAAAACAACAACAGCAAAAAAAAAAACTGTTCTTGTCCAGCTACACAACCAGCAACGGCCCTCCACGCACAGCTCAGGCTTATTTGGTATTCCCCACAGTGGCGTCTGATCTGGTCAAGGATCTGGTGTGATCTCATTAGACAGACATTTTATTTGACAGGATCTGGTCTAGAGCACAATCCGAACGGACGTAAGCACATTGAGTGTGTGTTTATGCGTATTTGCCACGCTACTAAGGAGAGAGTTGGTTGTGGCATTTTTTTTTTTTTTCGTCACTGGTCAGGCTCGCCTGAATTTAGAGGTTCAGAATCTACCGTTTGTTTCTGTCAGGCACGTTACAAGGCCACCGTATACCGGGCCCCCTTCCTGGAGACACTTTGTGCTTGTGAGCAAGCATGTTAAAAACAGCCCTCAATTACATTTTGTGGTGGAGCTTTGTTGCTCCTCAAGGTAAATCCTTGATTTAAGCGCTTATGCAAATCCCCGCTGAAGGACTTGTGGTTCCTCATATAATCTCTTTTACTTTCAAGCTAATGTAATAGGGCATGGTGATTATATTTCAGCGCCGCTCACAATGATGCCACAACTTACGTTGACCAGAAAGCGGACACAAGCCCACACATATATCACAGGACAACAAATCCCTGTCATTACCAGTGCTGCAATCAGGAGTGTGTGTATCATTCACTTATCGTGTATCTCCCAATTTGTTTTGAGATTCGTGTAATTTACCTAAAAGCCTGGTGAGGTACGAAGGTAATGAAAAATATCTTGGAAGAAGCGATCATAACGTATCACCATCAAGTCATCTAAGTTTTTACACCAAATGCGTTTTTCTTTCTTTCTTTTTTCACCCCCTCATGTAAATCTCTCGCTCGTTTCTCTTGTAAAACACTTCCTTAGTTAGTCGCGTGAGTCAGGACGGCGTCTGAAGCACTTCTGCTCCCTTTGAAGCAAACTGCTCAAATAGCGCTGTCCCCTCTGGGCAGGCCCTCTCGTCCCCCTCCAACAACCCCCCCACCCCCCCCACCCGCCCGCGCCCGCGCTAACTCAAAGTGGCTGCCCGGCGCCAACTCCGGAGCGGCGCTGATGGTGGCGGCTGGTAATTAGGCGTCAGAACACTTTGGCCCCGGCGTTCGGAGCATTCCGCCCGATGCCCCCTGACGCCCCTCAAACGTGTGAGCTGTTTTGCTTGCCGCTTTCTTCTGCTCTGCTGGTCATCTGTCCTCCTCGGGCCCGTCAAGACTGCGTGTGTCCGAATCATGGCCCTGGGGCCCTCGCAGGGAGAAGTAGATGGGGGGGGGGGCATTCAGGGGGGGTTGGGGGTGGGGTTGTAGGGGGCAGTTGAGTGGGGGATGGAGTGGAGAGGAAAATGGGGTGGGGGGGGGTTCAATAGCCAAGCTCACTAACTGTACAGTACAGACAAAAGAGATCAATAGCGTTGAAGGCACATATATTTTAGTAATTACTCCAATAATTAAAACAGTCTTTTGCGATTAAAACAAATCAGTATACTGTCAATTATGCTAAATAGGTTTGGACACAGCGGTCTAATCAGGTTAGAGGGCTGGCTGCGTCCATGCCATGCGGCCACTGGAGAGAGAGCGAAAACAACATTTGGGTATAAACACACATTCCTACATCTGAAGAAGCGCCGACCTTGCACAGCCACTGGCAGGAAAAGTCTGAAGTCACCACATAATTAAATAGAGAAATGTATAAGGTACGATGAAGACAACACTTTCTGCCATGCTGAAGCTGAAATTTAGCTCCATTACAGCATGATATTGAAAGATCAAACATTTTTTACATATTATACTGTATGTCCTTGTCCTTATTTTTTTAAAAATACATATTTATTAAAAAAGACATTGATGGAAACTGCAGTGCTTGCACAACATTTAAACAAACAGACACTGATGCATGTGCAAATTAGTTAATGGGAGCAAAGGTCAAGGTCTTATTTGTGAATTTTTATTTGTGAGGCTTGACTGTGATGGCACTACTCTCTCTCACTCTCTCTCTCTCTCTCTTTCTCTTTCTCTACACGCACACACACTCACACACACACACACACACACACTGTGTGATTGAACACGAGAGTGTGGGTTGGCACGAGGTGGTGGTGGTGGCGGGGGGAGAAATATGCTGCGCCAGGGGATTCTGAATTATCGCGCAGAACGGAACAGCTTGCTACAGGAGACACGGAGACATGCTGTTTTTATGTCCGAAAGGCAACTGCACGTCCCACTAAAATACTCCTCTTTTCTACTCAGGTAGGCAGTTTGAGGACTCGCTTTTGTGTGCGGGCGGGGAAAAAAAAAGGAAAAGGGAGAATCAAAGGATGTCCCCTGCTTTAATAATGAAACAAATATTCTAATGTCTAAAAATAATAATAATAAAAAAGCCCAGCCTCATCCTTCCTGCTAATCGTGCCACTAATTTATTCCTTCCCTGGGCCATATTAGTATGCTAGCTCGGGGCAAAATGATTATGACAAGACCAAGTTTCCTCAAAACTTGAAAACCCGCAAATGAAATGAAAGAATGAGAAACAGAGCCATGTGGCAAAGTGTAAGAGCGTCAGCTAAATTATTTTGGACCCAGCAAAAACTTTTTGAAGAGCGGCCCATATGCACATTTTGATGAAGTTAGAGGAAGATGAAAAAAGACAACAATCTTCTCCTTTCAAGATGTTTAGTATGCTCGTGATCCACATGCATGGAGCCAGAGATAGGATCAGCAGCAAAAAAACGATGGGCTTGCAGAATTCGGTTGTTGTGCGGGTGCAGCAGGCCCCGGACTGAGTGGATGTCACCGAGCGATCGCGATCCCTCCTTGATGTGCCCTGCAGTCTCTGCATCAACATTATTATTTCTTTGCGTAACATATATTTTTAATTCGCAATGCAGCAGTGTCGCGCTTGATTTGCGGTGCAAGTCGCACATTAATTAATTGAAAATGCAGATTTCCCCGTAAATTAATTAATGACTAATTAATCGGTACTTGCCCTGTGTTTTCTTTCAAGGCATATTTCAGAAGGAATCAGGGGAATGGGGCCTTTTTGTGACATAGTCATCACCGCAAGTCTTTACTATTTGCACTGAAGGTTAAGAACATGATGATGGCATGTTGTAGAGGGTAGGACAGTAATGCAGTGAATGTGACCTTGACGCCCTGCAATTTTTGTCAAGTTTTAGCACATAGACGATCCTTAAAGGGATAGTTCGGGTTTTAAGACACGAAGTTATATGGGTTCCCTGTCAGCAACGTTGTGCATCAGCACTGACTTACCCCCCGACAGCGTCCTGTGAGCCGAGATCCAGCCGGTTTTTGATCGTTTTTGATGCCGGACTATTTTCTTCAGCAAGTTTTTGGGGTCACGAAAGTAAAGTGTTTTTCTTCTCAAAACCATATGCGTTCAACAGAGTGATATATTTGCACCACAAAAACGTTGTCCAGCTGTCAGTAGCGCGCAGTGATAGGAATCGCGAAAAATAAGTAAGTGATCACGAGGTTTGAATTTTTCCTGGACAACGTTTTTGTGGTGCAAATATATCACTCTTTTGAACGCATATGGTTTTGAGAAGAAAAACACTTTACTTTCGTGACCCCAGAAACTTGCCGGACTACTTTCTTCAGCATCAAAAACCGGCTGGATCTCGGCTCACAGGACGCTGTTGCGGGGTAAGTCAGTGCTGATGCACAACGTTGCTGACGGGGAACCCATATAACTTCGTGTCTTAAAACCCGAACTATCCCTTTAAATCATTTAAAATATGTGGAATAATGAATTATCGGTTGATACTGTACCTTCCGTGCTTTGCTGATCTTACACCTTACCATTTCTTATTGTAAAGGTTTCTAAATTTGTGATTTCTTCAGGTTAGGGAATTTCTTTTTATTATTAGGCTCAAATGTTCTTGACATAGTTATGGTAATTACCTTCTGTCCCTGCAGTGAAGCACGAGTTAAGTAGCATACACAGAAATGTGATTCACAAAGCATCTAAACACTTTTTTCCCCTTGTCAAAAGTTCTGGTAAGGGTTGAGAGGTGAGAAAACAAACATGTAGCCAGTACTCACCTCCTCCGCTCATATAATGTGCGACAGGAGAAATGATGGCTGATATTCTTTGGAGACCTTGCTGCATGTATTAAGTTTGCACGGCAAACACATACAGACATACACACATACACACACCCACACTCACACACACTCACATACACACACAGACGGGGGCACATTTGAGCACTCAAGGATTAACGCTTTCTAATAAAGCAGCCAAGATCAACTTTGGGCCTTAAATGCAGGAAAAAATGCTAACTTTTAAAGCATACCTCAGACAGGGTCAAATGCTTTGGAATAACATATCAATTTCAGCTTGTCATTTCATTTGCTTTCCTCGCCGTAGAAACGTGTTTGTTTTTTAGGTCATTACTTTCCAAGGCCCATGTCATTAATATGCAGCACACCCCTATGCGTTTGAGTGCTCGAGTCTTGTTTTTTAAGCCTCTTCTTCGGTCCAGGAGTTGAGTGAAGGCGATGTGCTGAGGGATTGCAGCGGGGGCATCGCACAGCCCGAATGGCGGCACGCTGAATTTGTTTGACTCTGGTAATCGTGGGCATTTTAAGCTATTACAGGCGCTCACAGGAAGGTCTGTGCGCGAGCGCTGAGGCTGTCAGTCCCAGCTCTGGATGGGTAGGTTACAGGGGGATGGTGATGGGGCTGAGAAGCGGAGAATGAACGGGGAGAGGAGGAAGAAAGCCGTCGGGCTGTCACAGTTGTCAGTCAAGGCGGATGAGAGCTGTCTGCTTTAATGGATTCCTCGGCGCTGACGTCTTGCTGGGCTGAAGTAAAATCGATGTGTTGTCATGAGTGAGTGCAGCGGCAACATCAAACGGCCAGGTGGATAGGCAGGCAGGCAGGCAGGCAGGAAGACAGGCAGACAGGCAGGCAGGAAGAATGGCTTGCTTGGGCAGTTATGTCTGTATCTGCAGGTGAGGTGTTGCAGCCTGTGCAACATGCCCACTGGGGCTGTGGGCGTGATTGTTAGCATGAAAGGGGTCTCTAACCTTTCCATCACTCCTTGTGGTTTTTATTCTCTGCAAACTACCACAACAAGGCCTGTGAGGTGCTGTTGTCTGGTTCAGGCACACACATACATAGGTCCTGCTCCTCTCTCTATTGTGGTCTCTCTCTATCCCTCTTTCTCTCTTTCTCCCTCTCTCTCTCTCACACACACACACACACACACACACACACTCACACACACACATTCACTCACACTTTCTTCCTCTCTCTCTCTCTCTCTCTCTCTCTTTCTGCATACGACTAATACATATTTATGTTCCACACAACATAACATATCATATCAACCCTCACTCTCCATGCTCCTGCAGTGCTCTTTATGTCTATGGGACAGTGAAAAAAACGCCACATCTATAGAGTCCACAGAAATGAAATGTCTTTAAATTACTCGGCTGACCGCTTTTGAAGTCATCCTAACACTGCACAGGGATGGTAGACTCCAAAAGCATTCAAGGCCTTGCGCCCTCCCCTCAGACTCAGTGCTTTGGAGGAAAATTGGCCACATTTGCCAACAAGTCTGGCCTCCGCAGTCCGCTAAAAAAAAAAAAAGAAAAGAAAAAAAAGAAAAGGGCATTCATTTTGTTTTGCTTTCCATATCTGCCGGACCAAGACGATCTGTTTCTTCTTGGGTGTCCCTGTGGGGGCAGCTGATTGGTCCGCAGGGAGAGCGCCGTAGCGGCGGCCGTGAGTGATAGGTGGTGGTACCTGAGATTGTTGCAAGCTGAGTCGTGATAAAGTGCAGCTTTGTTGTTACGCCGTCGCCTCCCGCCGGCCTCTCCCTTTGACCGGGGTTACCACCCCGAGGTTGCCGGCCTCGGCTCCTGTTTTATATTCCCTCTGTTTGTCTTTGGAGGCGTTTGGAAAGTTTGAAGTGTACGAAAGCCTCCACGTGTTTATTGTCAGAAGACGTGCCATTTGTATTTCATAACTCATAACTTTTTATTATTATTACGTTATAGCTAAAGAGGCGTGTGAGAAATGTCAAATGTTTTGTAATTGGTTAGCTGAATCTTTTGAGATCATACATTTAGAATAGTAATGTTTTTTCACAACTTAAAAAAAAGAAACGAAAAAAAAAAAAAAACTGTGTCGTCTGGTCCGTACCTCAGTGGGCTCTCTGGAAGGACTCTTTAGAGGGATGTACTTAAGACCTCATTTTCTATGCAAATTTTTGTGTGCTTTTATAATTATGCCTCTCCCTCTCTCTTTCTCTCTTTCTTTCTCTCTCTCTCTCTCTCTCTCTCTCTCTGTCTCTGTGTCTCTGTCTCCCTCTATTTCCCTCTGTCTCTCTCCCTCTTTCCCTCCCCTTTGGTTGTATACTGCTTGCTCTTGGAGTGACTGGCTTTTAAGTACTTGAGTTTAGCTGCATGCGCGGCTCCTAATTTGTTTTACTCTGCAGTAAAGTGCAGGAGAGACTCTCAGAAGCCCCCCATGGCCCCGGTGCAGTGGTGGTACTCAGCTTCTTCACATTTCTTTTTTCTTTTTCCTTCCCTGTTTTTTTCCCCCCTTCCCCCTTCCCCCTTCACATGGGCTTCATTAGTGTCTGTCTTAGCAACCTCTTCCCTCACATCCGCAAAACTCCCTTTTCCCATGCCAGTATCTGGGCCCAAGCCCTGGTTCACGTTGAGCTTGCACCAGTGTTTTCTCCTCCATCATCTCCTGGAGACGGCTGCATGACGTTGTCTGACCTGTCTGGCGGAGGTGTGTGTGTGTGTGTGTGTGTGTGTGTGTGTGTGTGTGTGTGTGTGAGGGGGGCGGGACGGGGGGGGGGGGTGGAGGCGTCGCGTCTGAGCTGACGTCTGTCCGTGCGTCTGCGGGTCGTATTTATTTTAGCACGCTAATGCGGGTCGGCCCCTGAACGGCGGCCATCAGCGAGCGACGCGCTCTCCCATAACTCTGTCGGAGCGGCCCGCCGCTTGGCATGATTTATGGGGCTTCCTCGCGCGTCCCAGCACCCGGGCCCCGGAGAAGGAGGGCCATTGTCCCCCGCCAAACGAGCCTAACTCAACGCAGGAGCGCTTTGTCTGCTCGTGAGCAAAACCAGAACCCCCTCTTAAAAAGAATCAAATTATTTCATCATGTTGAAAATGAAAAGCCGTAATTACTCGTAATTAGACCTCGGTCTCTCTTTTCCCCCCTTTTTTTCTTTCTTTTTCTTTCTTTCTCTCTTTCATTCTTGCTTTCCTCATTTCTCTCTCTCTCCCTCTTTGTTATGTGTTTTTTCTATAACTGAATTGGAAGACATTCTTTTCCAGGGGTCTCAGCGATGGCTTCAAATCAGTACCTTCGGAAAAACTAGGAAACAATTTTCTGTTCAATTTGAAATTGATTAATTTCGGCTCTTGACAGCTTGTAGGGCTTTGATATTTCAGAGGAGAGGATATTTCTAGTAGTGTGATCGTACTGTAATGTTTACTTTAAAGTTCTACCTTATTCATTTGATGTCCACTGAACGTCATCGTATTTCACATGACACTGGAAAAAGTGAAAGCTCATATAACATGTGTGTGCATGTCTTTGTGTGTGTGTGTGTGTGTGTGTGTGGGTGTGTGTGTGTGTGTGTGTGTGTGAATGCATTCATGTTTTTTTGGGGACTGCGTGTGGGCTGTACTTTGGAATCCACACATTTTAATAATTAGAAATGGTGTGGTCTCCGTTGCTGGATAGGAGTGGTCTCGGATTACCCCTCCAATAACACACCTCTGCTGGCCGCAGTGGCTGCACCTCCCGTGGAAAATCATTTTCAGCCTGTCAACTATTTACATGTACCACGCGCACACCAGTCTTGTCATTTTAGGCGGCGTGGCAATTTGCTAAACAAATCCACCGTCCATTTATCTATCAAGGGAAGACTGTGGAAAAAAAAAAGGTTGTTTTGGTGGATGGGAGAGTGGGAGGG
>NC_084999.1:11208880-11238880 GCF_963854185.1 Sardina pilchardus | reverse complement strand
TACACCCCCCTCCCCACCCCTCCTCCACACACACACACACACATACTGCCGTCTTAAGCCATCTCTCACACCTTCTAAGAGATTGACCCATCGTGCTTCTCGTCACCAGCCATCAACATCCACCACGTAGCCAGTGCCTCCTGCAGCACGCGAGGGTGACCACTTCAACAGCCCCACAGTACGCCTGGAGAGAACACAGCCAAAGCAAACACACACCATCCACTCTGGAGTGAAAACCACAAACATTGTTGCTTTCTTATACCAGATACTTACATTTAAACACATTTTGGTCACATGTGTACACAAACACATTCACAGACAGACACACACATACACACATGCACGCATGCTCGCGCACACACACACACACACACACACACACACACACACACATAATATGCACATGCAAACACTCCTTACAGTTAAGGGTTAATTGGTTAAGGACCAGTAGCTGTGGTGTGTGTGTGTGTGTGTGTGTGTGTGTGTGTGTGTGTGTGTGTGTGTGTGTGTGTGTGTGTGTGTGTGTGTGTGAGTGTGTGTGTGATGGATGGATTAAGAAAATGATCGCAATCAAAACTAATTGTAGCTTTATTTATTATTATTTTTTTATTTATTTTTTAATTACCTCACCTTAGATTTTTCATTTGCGACAAGTTTGTAGATATGGACACAATCTTGTTTGGTTCTAACCAGGAACAGCTCCTGCTGTGTTTATCCTACTACAGTATGTTCACATGACCGAAAATAGGGATTGGTGAAGTGAAGTATTCCAAATTCTTGGCAATACTTTCTTGTTATCGAATATCTAACACTATTTTTGTAAAAGTAATTATAATGGAGAATGGCAGCGTGTGAGTGACTTCACACACGCAGTGTTGCAGCACTGTTTACAACACTTTTTTGCAACACATTTTTGATACAAAGATCATTTAAAAACGCCTTTGGGGGGCGGGAGCTAAGGTGTTCTGAAATCCGACGTCCTGGTTGGTCGGCAAATGGAAACGTATGGAAGAAAAGACGTAAAAGGGTGAAAATGGTGAGGGGGGAGAATTAGGTGAGTCTTTGAATGATAGAGCTGTCCTCTCCTCCTCTCCTCTCCTTTCTTCTCTCCTCTCCTCTCCTCTTCTCTCCTCTTCTCTTCTCTTCTCTTCTCTCATCTGCTCTCCTCTCTTCTCCTCTCATCTCCTCTTCTTTCCTCTTTTCTTCTCTTCTCTTTCCTCTCCTCTCCTCTCCTCCTCTCTTCTCTTCTCTTCTCTCCTATCCTCTCCTCTCCTCTCTTCTCCCATCCTCCTCTCCTATTCTCCTCTCCTCTCCTATCTTCCTATCCTCCTTTCCTCTCCTCTCCTCTCCTTTGCTCTCTGGTTGTGTGGCATGGCAGCCAGGCCATGGATGAGGCCTCTCTCTTTAATTAGGCCCAGGCTGAGCGGCCAAACTCGTGCTGTCACAGACTGTTTAACAGTTCTGTGCGCACGCACGCACGCACACACACACACACACACACACACACACACACACACACACACACACACACACACACACACACACACACACACGCTCGCACTCACACACACACTCGCACGTGCTAGCACACTGACTCTCAGACAAGTTGCAGGAGTGAATTCTCTGCAGGGGGAGCAGATCGAGAGACGGGAGGGAATAATAGATCTATCTGAGAGAGAGAGAAACAGAGAGAGAGAGAGAGAGAGAGGGAGACAGAGAGGGAGAGAGAGACAAAAGAGAACAAAATATTTTTTTGGTTTTATTATCTCTGCTTTGTTATTCATCATTAAACAACATGGTGAACAGCAAGAATGTGTTAATTACAGTACGTCATTTAATATCATTACTGTTTATTAGTGTTGTGGTAAGTAGTTTGTGCTTGTTATAGAATCGTATTATAAATATAACTGAAGTATTATTATTTAATTGACATGAAATCTCCTCAGAATGTGTTCCAAATCGTCTTGATATCTGATATCAAACACCCACCTCACCGCTTCTCATTTTTATCTCTCTTTCCTACTCTGTGTTCTCTGCTTTGGACATTTTGATGCTCAACAGCTTAAACAACAGGAGATTTTAAATGGCATTGTGTGACTTGAAAACACCAATATGTGGACATGTTTCAGCAGCTGGTCTGCATGGTGTGTCTTACTGGATTTTTTTCTTTTGAAATGTTTCGACTCTATTACAGACATTTTTTTTTTCATTTAATGAAACATACAGTATATCTTGTGTGTGCATGTTAGTCTTGGTAAGCTAACACATAGGCTATGCAAAGAACTGATCTCAGTCCACTTGCTCCTGATTTTAAGTTGCACGACAACAAAGCAAACCTAATCTGAAGCGAGATAGCCATAGCAAACTCCAAAAATCTTCAGCGGAGCGAATTAAAAACAGAGACACACACAATATCTTTATCTGTGATGATTCATTTTTTATAGCCTGGCATTGACTAACAGGGTGCCTCTTCCACCAGGTTTGGCCACATTTTTCAAGACCGGATAATAGAAAATATAAAGATAGGGCCATGAAATATGAGTTGTTTTTTTTGGAGGGGCCTGTGTGTGTGTGTGTGTGTGTGTGTGTGTGCGTGTGTGTGTGTGTGTGTGTGTGTGTGTGTGTGTGTGTGTGTGTGTGTGTTAGTGCGTGTGCGTGTGTGTGTGTGAAGAGATAAGTGTTAGATTAGAACAGAAGGGGCGAGGGGGCGGAAGGGTGTACGGGTCAGCCCCTCGGTGTGATTTTAAGAAAAATATTTTCGGAGCAGACGCGCCACACTTCACGGTGTGAAAGGTTTATTGAAGGCCGAATGTTTTAGCTCCCAGTGGTAAATGCCAGCCACTGATTCTATACCTCCGAGGAGCCCGAATCCCCTAACTCCATATCCTCCCACACAAAGACACGCCGCGCAGCATGTGGCTGTATGTACATATTAATTTACCCAACTCTAACTTTTGTTCAGAAGCATGAAAGCTACTTTGCCACCTTCAAATAAATAATGCATAGGAAATAGTGCATATTCAATTGTGTTTAATGCCTCAGAACTGTGCCATGATGATCGTTCTCTAAGTTTACATGTAGGTGTCGATTCTGGTGTTGTATTTTTTTTTTTTTGTTTACACAAAATAGATCTGCAGATTTTCTGATTTTCTCTCCTTTTTTCTCTTCCTTACACTCTGTCTATGTACTGTATGTACTGTAGTCTGAAGTGAATTTTAATCATTTCTGCTGCTGTAGACAGAAGAAACATTTACATGGTATCATTTTCGCCCTCTTGTTTTTTTTTTCATTGAATATTTGGTGCCCCATTCCCTCAAATACCTCTTGGTATTTCAGAATAGTCACCACAAAAAACATGAAACTTTCATAAATAGTAAGTTGTCTGGTTCTATCCCACGTTCTTGGGGTATCGTTGCACATATACAGTAAATAGTGTGATGTGTAACCGTCATTCATCATGGCTAATCACACTTCTCCTCTCTATCTTTGAGTAAACTATTCGTTCTCAACACTGAGCAGCTAGACAGCTTCATGTTTAGAGAACAGGGAGTGCAGTGACGGAACCTTTGCTGCGGCCGGCGTACCCGTGCCGTCTCTGCCGCTGATTCTCTCCTCTCCGGTTCTCCGGTCCGCCTGTGCTCGGTGCATCTGCTTTGCTTTAGCCGGCCGCGGAGCGATTCCCAGAGACGGACGCAGAGGGGCCTGCTCATCAGCGCTAATTCGCTTAAAGTTTTTGTGGGGGCTACAGTTGAAATTACGGCTGCGATCCCTGCCTTCTTTACCCGGCCCGCCATCGCACTGTTACCGTTGCTATGTTTGCAACCCCCCCCCGCCCCCCCCCAGACACACAGACACATACGCACACAAAAACGCAACAACAAAACAAAACGAAAAAAATGGGCCAAACAAAAAAAATGTTGCGAAGTCTCGTCAAAGGGAGAAGAATGGTTTGTGACAGACAGGGCCTGGTGCCGGACAAGGGCTTGGCAGGAGAAGAGATGGGTGGTGGTGCTGGCGGTGGTGGTGCTAGTGGTGGTGGTGGTGGTGGTGGGGTAAGATGGGGGCACGTAGGGCTGCGTGTGAGGAGAACCCAGAGTTGTCATGCGGCAGAGTCGCTGTCTCCCACGTTAGCCTGTTACCGTGATGGAGTGCATGGACTCAAAAGCCAGACGTTTAAGCCCTGTCTCCCCTTTCTCCGCCTGGCCAGGACTTTTATTGCGTTGATTTCATATTTCTGTCTTTTTTGTTCAAACAAGCTCGCCGTGCTCATTACACCGAGTAAAATGGCTCCGGCTGTAAAACACCAGCGCACTGCTTCTCTGTTCAGCCATTAGCTCACGGGGCGGGATACATAAATTATTGCCGTGGACACAGTGCCATGATTTTGCAAGACTTTTTTCCTCCTCTTTTCTTTTCTTTTCTTTTCTTTTGGATGGCAAAGTTAGTGACCTCTGATGGAAAAACGCCCGAGTCGACATCAGTTCAGTTCTTTTTGTACGAGCAGTCCATCAAAGACGGCTCGGAATCTGATTTCCCCCCCGTCTTCTGTTCCCTCATTTAAACGTCTTTTTTCTTCTTCTTTTTTCTTTGCAATAGAACTTGCACCCCATTTAAGGTGTTTTGATGTACAAACAGACACTCAACTAACCTTTCGGTGTCAACAGCATTTATCGCATCCAGTAATCAGCGGAATATATTCATTTGTTTCCTCGTTTTTTGCGGTTTTGATAATTCCGTTTAAGCGAATGAAAAGGAGACTGACAGACTCTCATATTGCGGGCAGCACTCCCGAGCAGAGTTGAGCTTGTAGGGTGCTGTCAATTAAACTGCTGCCATTTCCTCCTCCTCCTCCTCCTCCGCCGCCGCGCCGCGCCACACCGCGCCACACCGCGCCAAGCTAGCCTGGCTCTGTCTCTCCCCGTCTCGCCCGCTCTTGGAGGGGGGGAAATGTCATTTACATTGTAAGCAAGCTGTAGCAAAGCCAGGAGCCCGCAATATGCATATTGCCCATTGTTTGTGACAGTTGGCAGCTCGGAGGAGTGCCGCCGCGATCACCGGGGCTTTTTTTTTTTTTGCATGAGAGACGGCGGGCAGCAGCAGGGTCAGGCACACATCTGGTTGAGTGAGAGGAGGACGCAGAGAGGAGCGCGGGGGAGCGGGGCGTGGAGAGGAGAGGAGAGCGCACCTCCAACGCACTTCTGGAGCCGCACACCTGCTGCCGGCTGCCTATTTGTATAAATAAACATGGAGCGCACATGCAGAGAGAGAGAGAGAGAGAAGGAGAGAGAGAGAGAGGGGGAGAGAGGGGGAGAGAAAAGAGAGAGATGCCGGTGTATACAAACCCACACACTCACTGACACATCCGCACACAAACATGCACAAGCAGACAAACACATGGCTCGCTCGGGGACACATGTTTCACCGAGGGGCTGTAGCATAGACGTACTGTACATCCTCACAGTCGCACGCACGCTCTGAGATGCATAGGCACACACACGCACATACACACACACACACATACGTACACACACGCACTGCGCACACACACATGCACACACACACACACACACACACACACACACACACACACACACACACACACACACACACACACACACACACACACACACACAACACACACACACACACACACACACACACACACACACATATTTGTTCATGGCTATACACACATGCACACGCATAGCCAAATCAGATGCACTGAGAGAACCCAGACTCAACTCTGACCTGACCGGCATCAGCATACTCCTCCGAACCGGATGGTGCCACTGTAGCCTGGGCGAACAAACACAGATGGGAGCAGAAGCACACACCTGAACATTCGGACTGACAAATTTCACCAAATATCCCGCCCAAAAACGTTGAAAAGACACTTGAAACCACAATATATGTGGCGAGCTGAAGCTTTTAATTCGATCCCACTCAAAAGCTGGTGTAGCCAAGTTCTTCTGCTTCTGTCTCTCTCCCTCTCTCTCTCTCAAAAAAAAAAAAACTGAGCAAATTTAGTTGTTGAGTCATCTGTGTTTTCAGTTTGTTATGGATCGGTTTCCGCCATATGTTGTGAAGAATGCGCTCTTGCAGCGGGAGCGTCTGAGACGCATTAAAGGAGATGGGCTCTGTCCAGTGTTCCACATTACAAAGCTGTTTATGATGCATGAGGCTACTAGGGGCGAGAGGATGGGGCCTTTTACGCGTTCAGACCGAATGCATTACTCCTTACAACCGGCTTGCCCGAGATGGGGCATAAAATGTTTATGAAGTTTAGAAGAATCCAAGTAGAATTTTAATGAACAAATACACTCATCAATAAATAAGTAGATGGTATGTATTGTGTGTGTGTGTGTGTGTGTGTGTGTGTGTGTGTATGTGTGTGTATGAGCGAGTGAATGAGTGTGTCTGTATTTGTGTGGCAAAGGAGCAATGTGTGTGGATGTCTCTGTGTGTTTATGTGTGTGTGTGTGCGTGTGTGTATGTGTGTGCGTGTGCGTGTGTGTGTGTGTGTGTGTGTTGTATGTGTGTGTGCGTCCGTGTGTCGTCTCTATTCAGGCTCCAGAGGTCTGCGCCTCATGTAAAGAGATAGCATCTGTGAACATCAGATCGATACAGGAAAATATTTCTAGAGCGGCATTAGACAAATCACTCTCTGCTCTGACACCTCCCACTCTTTAGCTGGCTACCTGGAGGGCCAAGGGAGTTGTGTGTGTGTGTGTGTGTGTGTGTGTGTCTGTGTGTGTGTGTGTGTGTGCGCGTGTGTGTCTGTGTGTCTGTGTGTGTGTCTGTGTGTGCGTGTGTGTAGCAGGATAGTGATGTGTGTTCATGTGTTTGTACGCTCGTAGAAGGATTCTGTTTTTCTATGTGTGTGTGTGTATGTGCGTATATGTGTGTGTGTGTGTGTGTGTGTGTGTGTGTGTGTGTGTGTGTGCGCACGTGTGTGTATGTGTGTGAGTGTGTGTTAGACTCCCCCCTGAGCCCAGGGCCTCAGCAGCCTGTGTTATTGGTGTCCTGTCATCCAGAACGCAACTTGAGCCGGCTATTCAGTTGCCCTCGGTCTCCCGCCCATTGATTAACTGTAATAGAAGGTAAACTGTTGGTTATGTTTTGGTTTTCACGCTTTCAGCATATCCCCCAGCGGCTGGAATGACCACTGTCAATCGACTGTGTCGCCGCGACGACTGGCCGCCCACCCCCCGTGTCCTGGAATTACTATGAAATATTAAAAACCTGGAATAAATTTGCCTCCGGAGCCAACACTTTGTCATATATATAGACACACACACTCACACACACACATACACTCTCTCTCTCTCTCTCTCTCTCTCTCTCTCTCTCACACACACACACACACACACACACACACACACACGCATAGCTCCTACCTCATGTTACACAGGCTGTGCTGTAATTGTCCTAAAGGGGGGGCCTAAGCTCCTGATGATTTGTGTTGCCAGATATGATTACTTTTAGCAGCTATGCTTTCTGTACAATGCTCACATGTTGCCAGATATGATTACTTTTAGCAGCTATGCTTTCTGTACAATGCTCACATGTTGAATGGAGAGCCCCGCTGAGGGCCAGTAGTCATTAGCAACTGCAAAAAAAAGCTAAATAAATAAATAAATAAAATAAATGAAAAACACAAAAACAAAAACGTAGCAGCATGCCCCATTAAAAGAAACAAACTGATCAAAAAAAAAGGAAAAAAAAGAAAAAGTCTTCATTTTTGCTTGTGATGACCATAGTACCGACTTTGCAACGTAGGGGAAGAAATGAAAATATTTCTGTTAGAGTATTTGCCACACGTGTGTTCACAGACCCCCTTAAAAAAGCTTGCGAGTCAAAGAAAGTATTGGGTGTTGGGAGTGGTTCTGCTCAGTGAAAAGTTGACGTTACAATTAATTAGTTCTGTCGGGTCAGCTTGGCAAACAAGATGACGGCATGCTGAAAGATTTATGTTGTGTTTTGACCGCTCTCATAGAAATGAACATCTTAGTGCCGCAGCACACTTCCACAAACGCATGCACTCGGAGCGCTCAGTGCTGCTCCTGCTTGGCCACTGAAAGAGTGAAATGATGAATGTTTTCAGTTGTTTCCTGGTTGGTATAGTAAAGTAGTGAAAAAGTGGAGACCGCTCTCAGGGACTGAGATTTATAAGACTCTATTCAAAAAAGCCGCAAAAGCATTATAGGCTCTGACAAACAAGGACAAACGTTTCGGGCCTAGCCCATCGTCAGTGTCTCAATATTGAAAAAAAGAGAGAGGTGGTATAATTGGTATATACAGTGCCATGGTACAGTTTACGGTATTTTCTTTATATTTACACTTGGACTTTGAAGTTATAGTTCCCGATTCCAGTTAGTTAGTTTAGTGCTTTTTGTCAGATTCTTTGAATTGCTCGCTCTGCCCTCTGTGGCTTGTACACAGTTCTGTGTAAATGAGAATGGAAACGAAATGGTTTTGAGCGAGTCGTACACTATTCCTGCCAATCAGTACGTTGCTACATGAGTACTGAAGGTAAGAGTGCAGTTTAAGTGGCTGCAAGCTCAAATATCAACAACCATTCACCCGAATCGCACACTGTACCTTTAAGAACTGACTTTCAAAGAGGCCCATAGAATAGCTCTTACTCTCTCTCACACACACACACACACACACACACACACACACACACACACACACACACACACGCACAGTGTGAGCCCGGTGTAAGAGTGAACGGAGCCGTTCTGGTGTTGACAGATGGGACTATATGTGCCTCCCAGACAGATCTGGTCTCCTCTAGTTCCAGTAGATGTTTGCTCCTCCAGCGTCCAACTCGATTCCTTTTCCAGGCGTGAGCTCGGTGCTATTGATGGCTCCTCCTGGTGCCGTGCTATTTTGTCTCAAGCTGGATGTCATATGTTCTAGAGTTGCTTTCTTGTGTATACAGTAGCTACGTGTTGTTGTTGTGGAGGGGAAAAAAAAGACCTTAAGTAGGCTGTGAGGCGTTCTTTACTCACGCATGCTTGTGATAGCATTCCAAACCCATTCATGCATTGTTAAAAGTATGTTGTGTTGTCTTTCCCTCTGATTTCCTCCGTGTACAATGGAATCAGAAGTAGAGGAGTCAGATATAGATAAAGGATAAAGACGTGAGAGGAAGCGGAGACAAGCATGTGGTGTGGTGCACAGCTACATGATGCAAATCAGACAAACCAAACTCATCAAGAACAACACATGGCAAAGAAAGATGTACAGTATATATAGCATACACTGACATCTTTTTATCTATAGATTATAAATACTTATACTTTTCTATATTCAGGACTATAAGTATTTGCATGCACACACACACACACACACACACACACACACACACACACACACACACACACACACACACACACGCGCACACACACAATGTACAATAGCATATAGGAGTTAATTGATTGCATAGAACAGAATTAAATTGCGCAGAAAATGTGAAAAGTGGGTGTGAAATGTAGTTAGTGGACTGAAAGACGCCAAGGCAGTATTTCTCTTCCCTCTACAGTATATCCACCTCTCTCCTCCGTCAGTGTACCCCAGACGCCCACATCACACATACACGCATGCAGTTCAAGGGCACAGTCCTTAAAAACAATCAGAGATAATTGACAGTATTTTTTATCCTTCAGTATATTCCCTAGCCCCCCCTCTCTCTCCCCTCCCCCCTTTCCTCTCTCTATCCTTCTCTTCTCATATCAGTCCAGCAGGTCAGCTTCTGCCTGCCAAGTGCAAAGTATCACTGTCGTTTTTTTTCATCCTCCCTTCCTTTTTCCCTGCCTCTCTGCTTCCCTTTTCTCTCCCTCCCTCCCTCTCTCTCTCTCTCTCTCTCTCTCTCTCTCTCTCTCTCTCTCTCTCTCTCTCTCTCTCTCTCTCTCTCTCTCCCTCTCTCTCTGTGTGTCTCCCCTCCGTGCGTCGAGGGCCGCGTCACGATTTCCTCGGCGAGTTTTGATGGCTGGATGTCTCCTGTCCGGCCTGATCTCGTCAGCGCCGGCCGGCCGGCCCGATCGGAGCTGAGCTGCGCTGCCTAGCTGCGGGTCAGCCTTCACGGCCGATTAGTGTTGGAGCAGCACTTTGGTCACAAGTTGTCGAGAGCGCTTATCGTGAAGATCAACAGTGATCAGTCTCCCCCGGTCTCTCCTCCTCCTCCCTCCTTCTCCCTCTCCCTCTCTCCTCTTTCTGCTCTCTCTCATCTGCCCATTTCTCTTGCGTGCTCTGTCTCTCTGTCTTTTTCTCCGATCCCTCGCTTCCGACCCATCGTTTATCTTCAGCTAATCCCCCTCTTCTCTTTTATCTTGTCGTTATTTCCACTTCTTTTATTTCACCTCTCCTCTCCTCATCTCTTCTTTCCCCTTTCTTTTGTGTTTAGCTCCTCTTCCTTTGTGCTTGTCCTTTCTCTCTCTCTCTCTTTCTATCTCTCTCTCTCTCTCCCCCCCCCCTCTCTCTCTCCCTCTCTCTGCTTATTCTCCATTGCTCCCTCTCGGACTGTCCGCCTGTCTCTTTGACATGCTTTCTCTCAGTCTCACCCTATTACTCTTCCCCTCTCTCTGTCTTTCTGCTTTATCATTTCTCTCTCCCTCGCTCCCTCCCTCCCCTTCATCTCTCCCTCCCTTCCTCCTCTCTTCCTGTCTCTCATGGCATCACTGGTCGTCTTTAGGGGATACTGAGACGTTCCGTGTTTCTACTGTCAGCCGGGATGTGTGTGTCAGACCTCAGAGCGGACAACTGCTCTGTCTGTGTGTGTGTGTGTGTGTGTGTGTGTGTGTGTGTATAACACAACGCCCCGAGCCTGACTGGTCCGAGCAGAGTGGAGCCGTCACCTTGTGACATGCTCAGTGTCACTGCGTCTGGAGTCTGGCAGCATTTGGCAGCCGAGGCATCCCATGATCCTCCGCTGGCCTCTTCACGGCCCACTCCCAGGCTCCCTCTCCTGCTGTGTCAGACGCAGGCTAAATCAGAGATGCTCGATTACTAACCAAGATAGCGCAACGTAATTCAGACATAGGCTAAATCAAAGATGCTTGATTACTAACCTAAGATAGCGCAACGTAATTCAGACATAGGCTAAATGAAAGATGCTCGATTACTAGCCTAAGATAGCGCAACATAATTCAGACATAGGCTAAATCAAAGATGCTCGATTACTAACCAAGATAGCGCAACGTAATTCAGACGTAGGCTGAATCAAAGATGCTCGATTACTAACCAAGATAGTGTGGCGTAATTCAGACGTAGGCTAAATCAAAGATGCTCGATTACTCCATTTAAAATGTTATCTTTGCAGGCAAGCTGGCTAGCTCACCAGGTAGAAAGTTGTAACTACTGTATATGAGCTGAAATAAAATCAATTTCCCCTCGGTCCAAACACCAACAAATGACACTTACTCAGCAACTACATTTGTAGATGAAATTTCCGAGTCTCCCGTTGACATTAGTGTGGCAAAGGTGGATCTCAAAAATAGAACGCGAAAGTTGTTCAACGTTCTCCGCTTCATCATTCTCTGGCTAAATAGGGTGGTGCTGTGGCACCAGGCCAGCATGCACTCTACTATACACCCAGCAGGACCTTCCTTATTGTTTCGCTTATGTTTACAGGTTATTGTAACAGGGTTATTGCACAGGGAAATCCTGTGTATGCAGTGATACACAGTGTCCCAATTTAGCCCCAATACGAAATCTACTAAATACAGTACATATTCAGACTGTTCCTTTGAAGAACAGTTGTCCCCATTGTTGTAATCGAGGCTGAACCCTTAACCCAGGGCATCACCCTGCTTTGTAACCGATGAAATAAAACAAAGAGTGAACTGTCTCCAACTAGTCTCTGGGCACTGGAGGAAACAAGGACTTAAGAAAAGGTCCTGGCAAAGCGGAGCTAATTGTGATGCAACGAGCACTTTTAATGTGTGGCCGCCTGCTTCGCTTTGTCAGAGGCAATTGGGAATAGGGATGTATGTGCACAAAGTGCATCTTAATACACATAACCTCTAATGTGATTAATTTTCTCAATACAAACAGTGGTAGTCCAACATATAAGGTAGACAAGCAAACAGATAGCGTGTAAAGATAGACCATTAGATAAGTCGATGGACGGACGCGGGAGATAGATAGCATCAGAAGTGGAGCCTCCGAGTTCCACTGAGCTAAATATGTGTGTAATTCAATCTGGCCTTGCTGACTGCACAGCAGTGACAAATGGATTCTCGCTATGAAATCCCCCATCCAAGAGACAGTATTAGTTTTTGCTTTAATTACCAGCCTCAGTAATGTTTCCTATCCATAACTGTCGGCCGAATAGACTGCTGGCTGGCGGAAGGGTGAAGGCCCCTGTCTACTCCCTCCCCGGGCCCCCTGCCGCTGATTCCTCTTCCCAGCAAGCGCACACACACACACACACACACACACACACACACACACACACACAGAGAAAGCGACATCGTACTCCTACTCCCTCACCCCTCAGTGGCAGTGCATCTTTCATTTCAATATTTCAATATTCATTCCTCATCTGGGCCAGAGCTCAAAGTCACCGAGAGGAGGCGCAACTTTTATTTTCTTCTTCTTCTTCCATTCATCCCCTTTCTTCTCCTCCGCTCCGCTCCTCGCGTAGTCCCCTACGCTCCTGTTTGCCCAAGTGCCCAAGCCTCCGAGCCTCACAGTGATCTGTGATCTGCAGCATAATGTGCAGTGTGCAGGTCTGCAGTCAGCAGGTGAGCACAGAGGGGTCAGAGAGAGAGAGAGAGAGAGAGGGAGAGAGAGATAGAGAGAGAGAGAGAGAGAGAGAGAGAGAGAGAGAGAAGCTTCAGGTCAGTCAGTCTAGCACACTTCACTCCCCACAGCTGTGTGTGTGTGTGTGTGTGTGTGTGTGTGTGTGTGTGTGTATTCAGAACCAGCAGGATACTGAAAAGGGAGGAAGAGAAGGAGGTGGGGGGGGTGACTTTTGGGACATGAGTGATGGCTTGCTAGGACAGATGAAGTTAATAAACTGTGTGACAGCCAGGCCTGTCCACCAAAGACAGCTTCGAGTGAAGGGGTGAGCGAGGGATTGAGAACGAACGAACGAAAGGAGAGGAGCGGCTGACAAGCCCGGTACCGGTAATAGATTAGGCTAATTACGGCGCCTCGCCAAGTCGGTGTCGCAAACGCCACATGTGCCGCTGCTCTTAATAGTCATTATGCCCGAGTCTGGACGCTGGTTGGCATTAATGTAAAGTTGCGCCAAAGGATGGAGGAGGAAGAGGGGGGAAAAAAAGCTAAAAAGGAAAAGGTCGTCCTCGTTTGCATATGCGGGCTTCATTAGAATATGCGAATTATGCGGAGGAACGGGAGGCAGCGCAGGGGGGTTCTGACAATACGTATTGTATCACCCGGCGCCCTCTATAGCCCAATGACTGAGGGAGACCTTTTTGCAATTTAAATGCGTTGCACTCGGAAAATAATAATAAAAAAAAGAATACAAACTGAACAGCAATGTCACGCAATTGCCACTTAAAATGGCAGCGAAACGAACGTCGGCAGCCCTCTCAAGGTTCCCTCGCTTGGCGTTTAGTTATGGTAATGGGATGTGTTGCAGTGTAATTTTTACAGACCGTGGCGGCGGTTTCACTGCACTTTATCTGCAGAGGCAAACAAACAAGTCCCTGCCCAGCTCCTCAGACGACTATTAATAAGTCCTATTGTGCGGCCACTCAACACAGAACCTGTGCTTGCGGAGAAAAAAAAAAAAAGATCTTCATTTACCAACCGTGTGTGGTGTTCTTGTGTTTGGTTTGCTTTATGAGCAGGAAGCACTTTTTTAAGACTTCACCAGCAGACTTTTACTCTGGAGGTCCTGATAGATTCTCCTGCACCAGTGAAACTTCACATTCACCACATTGTCTCAGTGACTTAGCTGACAGATGGCAAATGCTCAGCCAAAACAAAAACAATAACAGCCGAACGTTGCCTCGTTCGAGACAATAAACAAACAACAGACAGGTGTAACCGTGCCCGTTCGCACGGACGCATGTTGGTGTGCAGGTAGCGGCATTAGGTGCTGGGCAGAAATGTATGGAGTGTGTGAAGGTCAAGCTTCACAATGCACAAGCTTGTCTTTGTTTAGATATTCATGTTGCGCTGTCCCTCAGCAGATGGGAGGTCAGCCCATCAGCTTGCAGAGATGAACTCTCTCAGTGTCTCATCAGATGTCACTGTCTTTCACACTTTTGTTGCATTTTTAAAACATTTGTTACATTTGTTTGAAATGCTCTCCACATTCGTGTTGTTATTTATGGGTGACCAGTCACAGAAATCTGGAAACGGCCATGAAGTTTAATAACTGTGAAATAGAGCTAAAACTGTAACTGTTAGAATTCAGTGGTACTATACCAGAAGCAGATGATCACACACATTGGGTTTTAGTGTAGACTGTTAGCATAGCTAGCTTTGTAGATGGAATTTGAAATGACTGGTTCAATACTTTTTAAAGTAGTCTATGAGTGTACTTCAGTGATTATGTCTGTGTCTTTCCTAAGATGTCTCATTTGTGTTCTAAAATATCTTCCTTAATATTTGGTTGCATTCCACTTATAGTGGCAGGTTCACTCCTAGGCCTTAAAAATGGACCTGCTTTGGAAATGTAATATTGACTATCTCCGCAGCTATTATTCATATGGAAAAGTGAGAGAAGTGACAGTTTAAAAATGAACGTACTCTAGTCTAACAACCCAGACATTGAGCTAATGCGTGGCCACTGATAATGAATTGGCACAAATAAAGCTCTGTTTCTACCACGGAAGGTGTCAAGAGGAGAGAGAAAAAGCAACAAACAAACAACCATGCATTGGCCTCCCCTTTTGGCCCCTCCCCCATATTTTTCCCTCTTTTGAGATTAAGTTAATTATTTATTTTTTTCCTCTCTCTCCCCTCTGTATAAGTTTAATTTGTCCTCAAAGGAATGGTGGATAGTGTAAACAGTAAACAGACTAAATAAATCATGTTTTTGTAAGGTTTTCCCCCCCTCATCCCTCCCTCCCCCTCTTTCTTTATCTCTTTCTCTCTGTCTCACTCTTTCTTCCACCTTCTTTTCTTCCTGCCCCCTCCTGAGTTCTTTAGGATTTTTTCCTTCTTTTTTCCACAAGTCTCATCAGAGGTGTTAGTGTTTATTCTCCGGAGGCCAGACCTCAGTAAGCGGACCTGAACAAAGGTGTGTTCCCCAGCACTAATCTGTGCTCTGGAGGAGACGGTGTGGGTGGAGGACACGATGGTGGTGGTGGTGTGTGTGTGTGTGTGGGGGGGGGGGTGGGTCTCAAAGGTTGTGTCCACGTTCGTCCCCCAAAGGGCCACGGGGGTTGGGGGCGGGGGCGGGGGCGACAGGGCCCAATTAGCAGTCGCACCTTTCGGTAAACAACATCAGCTCTTAGAACGAGTCTCCTTGACTTGTTAGCCACCGTCTCTTGAAATGGACAGAGCGTGCCTCGGAACTATACTGAGAGTAGATCAAGCGATGACCGAATCACCTGAACCTGAATGATTGACTTTCATCCAAAGTAAAAAAAAAAGAAAGAAAAAAGAAGTGCCCCAGGCCTTCTCCAAAAAAAGGCGTGCCATAACAAAATGCAAAACCAAAAGGACAACACAGGTGTTTGGTTACCCCCGCAGCTTTTAACACATGCACACATGCACTGCGCCCACATAAAGCCACTGTGTAAATAAATGCCTCGAAAACTCGATTGCACACTCCTCATGTGTCGTGGTCATCCTCCACAAAGCCTGTCCAACAAAAACAACAACCCACCACCCACCCCGCCCCGCTCTTCTCTTTAGTAGTCAGTGAAAAACAAATAACACAGATATCGCCTCATGCCCCACCACCACCACCACCACCACACGCCACCACCCTTCCACCACCACCCTTCCACCACCCACTTCTGTCCCTCATGTATACATACCTGACCAGACCTTATGAACATAAAGCAAGGCAGCATTACAAATTACCATACAGCAGAGAAATTGTGCAGCAAGCTTTTTAAAATACCAGCGCTGCCAGGGAGCCACTTGGTAATTTATCCTTTCACGGCTGTTAGCGGCGCGGTTTGTGATTTATTTGGCTTAAGAGAAGTTTTGTTTAGGGAGATAATGAGCAGGACTTCTGTTTAATGATTTAACACATAGCAGTGGGGGGAGGAAAAAAGAAAGAGAGAGGGAGAGGAGAGGAGAGGAGAGGAGGGGAGGGGAGACCAGAAAGAAAGACAGAGAGAAAACAAGAGAGATAGAGAGAGGGACAGAGAGAGCGAGTGAGAAGGAGGGAGGGAGCGAGGGAGGATGGGGGGGGTTGAAGAAAAACCACATATATTTTTTATATCTCTAACTGTACTTCAGAGACAGAGAGAGAGGAATAGATTAGCTGGGGAGGCTAACAACATTTTAAAATACAACCATTTGCAAAGCGCTCCTGCTTTGTCCTTTAAGGATTGCGGTTGTGTGCTCCGCCGAGGCTGCCTCCACTGCCAGCCTGCTAGCGTGCGCTCTTCATCACACGAGGAAGAGGCTGCTGGGAAACACACACACACACACACACACACACACACACACACACACACATTATTTCCCACACATCCAGGCCCAATCCTTCCCAGTCAGATGCAGAACAGGCTGAAGTTCTGTTTTACCTTCTTTTTTTTTCATCTCTGTGTATTTTTGTTTTTTCTGCAAGTTAACATCGCTGCTACAAAACAGTGGCATTCAAACAAAACACAATACAGATATCCGTGTGTTGCTAAGGTGCGACATCTACATTCTGCAAGACTTACCCAAACAGACTGTCTTGGTACCAAATGCAAAAAAGGTCTTCCTGTGAACCTGCAGTAGAAGCACCAGTATCCACACATGAGTGGTTTAATTCAAGCACTGCGTCGGGACTCAACATGTGCAGCCCTGAATGCAGCTCTCATTACCGTAATTGCAAAAAGGGATCGTTCCATCTCTCTCTCTCTCTCTCTCTCCACACTCCGCTGCAGTTTCTGAAAACAATGTGAATGTTTTTGACAGTGTTTCCTTTAAAAGGCTAATAACAGTACACAGACTGAAGCACTTTTAGGCTTTGTCTGTTAAATTTCTAATGTGTCTCCGTCTTGGAGTTGAAGGGAGTGGAGAGAGGAGGAGGAGGAGGAGGTGGAGGAGGAGGAGGAGGAGGATGGGAAAGGGGGGATGGGGTGCATTTGAGATGGAGAAGCTGTCAGCTTGAACCGTGGTGAGCTTCAGATCAAGGTGTCAGATCGCATCTGCATTACCCAAGACTGATCACAAGCACAAGTGAATGAAAACAGCTGATGGATCATCGGAGGGCCCGGAACAATCCGCACCCAGGCAGCGTTCGCCCAGAGACTTCACAGGCTTGCACCAAGGCCCAAATTGTAACTGAGGGCTGTCTGTTCCCTCCTGCGTTCTGACAGTGATTGACCAACAAAGCTAATATAGCCCACTTCATCTGGCTCCTTTTATTAAAATAGTGTTTGAGGGATGATCAAGTGGCTGTTTTTTTTCTTTGTAATGATGTTAAAAATCATTTTCGACGGGCTGTTTTTTTTTTGGACGGGAGGGCTGACGACAGCCTCGTGTGATATAGCCATAAGCGGATGTCACGACGAGCTGATATTGATGTGCAGTCAGTCCTCTTTCCATCAAACAACCTGACAGCTCAGGATTTGCTTATTTCTCCCCGTCTCTCTCAGTCTCTCACTCTCCTACTCTCCTCTCTTTCTTTCACTCTCCCATTCCATCTCTCCGTCCCTCTCTCTGTCCTTCACTCTCTCTCGCTCACTCTCTTATGCTCTCATTTTCTCATCTCCTTGCATATCATTTGCTTGCTCATTTCCCCTTAAGCTTGTCTTCTTCCTCTCTTCCTCCCTCTGTTCATGTTGCACACACAAGCACTTCTCTCTCTCTCTCTCCCTCTCTCTCCCTCTCTCTCTCTCTCTCTCTCTCTCCCTCCCTCTCTCTTCCGTCCTATCTCTCATACCCTCTGCTAAATCTTCATATTTGTGTCATTCTGAAAGTTACTTTCTCAGTATCAGTCTCTCTCTCTCTCTCTCTCTCTCTCTCTCTCTCTCTCTCTCTCTCTCTCTTTATGTCTATCACTTTCCTCCTCCTTGGCTACTTCTCTCTGCATCCGTTCGGTGTCACTCCTATTTTTAGTTAATTTTTAAAACATATTTTCCTCCCTCCTACCCCACTCCTGCCACCCCCCTCGCCCCCCCAAATCAAGCTGCAGGTTTCCATTAAACACCTGCCAGAGCTGCAGCATGGCCTCACGTGCTAATCTGCGCTAATTTCCGCAGGAGTGGCCCCTCTCAATCCCCCATCTGTCTCCCGTGATTGCTCCAATGTCAACCCGCCTCTCAACGGCACTCGTCTGCAGCGCGCGCCGCAGGACTCTCTCTCTCTCTCTCTCTCTCTCTCTCTCTCTCTCTCTCTCTCTCTCCATCCCTCTCCTCCGCCTCTTTTTCTCTTGATATCCGAGGCCTCCATCACTTTCGCGCTGCTGTTTTTCTGAATTTAGACCTGTCAGTGTGCGTCGCGATGGCGTTTGATGTACAAGGGCAAGCAAGCGAAGGAAGTGGTGATTTCATAGCAGCTAAATTTAACTGTAGATTTACCAAACACCAAATGCAACACAGAGACCTCAGCAGTCGAGAAAAGTTATTGGTGGCATGACAGAAAGCTGTCACTTCTTCTGCCCAGGAAGTTTGTTTTTTTATCTCTCTATTCTTTTTTTCCTCTTTCTATCGCTTCTTCCTCATCACTCTGTCAGTCTTCCTTCTTCCTTCCTTCTCCCCATTTCATCATTTTTCCACATCAGTCTCTTTTCATCCTGTTTTACCCTCAATCACCCCTCGCTTCTATCCTTCCTTCCCTCTCTCTCTCTCTCTCTCTCTCTCTCCCTCTCTCTTCTCTTCTCTTCTGCTTGGTTACGTGACTCATTTTGCCGTCGGCTGGCTGGCGTATTGGCATGGAGGTGTGAGGCTGCTCTCAGCGAGGTCCTCCTTCGCCGTAAAGAGCAGTGTGAGTAATGGTGTGTGGCGAGTCGTCCTCGCATGCTCTAACCAGGAGGGGGGTAACTGTGTGTGTGTGTGTGTGTGTGTGAGTGTGTGAGAGTGTGTGTGTGTGTGTGTGTGTGAGGGGGGAGGGTGGTGGGGGGGGGTGTTCAATCTACCTGCTGCTGCCGCCATCACTGAGGGATGGAGTCTGCCAGAGCCGTGACATTAAAACAGCAGGTGGACGCCATCATTAGGACTGGCGTACAAGGCACTCAGCTTCCCCAGTCTCTCTCTCTCTCACACACACACACACACACACACACACACACACACACACACACACACACACAAGCCCTGAATGCTCCTCATATAGCCCCCCCCCCTTTCCCTCCACAATATACACATCTCTCAGTCTGTTATAATGTGCGAGCAAACAACCCATGCTTGTCTCCTAGATCTGTCTGCAGCCGTGTCTCTCTGTCAGGGGGCCGTGCGGGGCCTCAGCTCCAGCTTCCCTGGCCCTCAGTGGCCCCATCACACACACACACACACACACACACACACACACAATCACACACTCACACACACACACACACACACACACACACACACACACACACACACACACACACACACACACACACACACACACACACACACACACACACACACACACACACACACACACCCCTCCTGCCTCCACTGCTGGACCACAGGGGCTGATTTACGCCCCTCATTCTCCTCCCCTGGCAGCGCCCCCATCCCGCCGCTCCTCCCAGAGAGCTGGCTACCACCGCTGGTTTTGTTTACGTTATTTATTTGGTGCCATGCCGCTCTAATGTGCCCAACATTTCTGGCGGAGAGAAGCCATGTGATGATCCTAGCTACGGACCCTCCGTCAAGGTGTCAACTTGCTCTTCGGGATGTTTTTTACGGTGTTTGATGCCATCGTCTTTATAACCTCCACCCACCACCACCCTCACTCCTCACCCCCCCCCCCCCCCACCCCCCTGCCTGAAGCCAAAGACTACTTACCCCCGGCCATGTCACCATTTTCTCACGTCCCATGTGGAGTGACATCACTCAGGCCCAGCATGCTTTGCCAGAGGGGATCTGGTGAACGTGCGGCAGAGGGGCCTCCTCATTTACATCCCATCTGCACATCAAGGGACGGCGAACGAGCCGCATTAAGTTGTTTATATTGAGCATTGATACGTTATCTTTTTCATCTGCTGTGAAGGAAGGGGGGCGGGGGGGGGGGGCGCACACATATAAAAATACATTCGGAGTAATTGAGCCATGTCTCCTGGCTTATCGTTGGAGTAGCGGCGTGTCACACACTTAACGAGCTGTGCCTTTCCGATTAGGCCAAGAGAGGGAATGTGAAATCCGATTCGTTCTTTTTTTTTATCTGGATGGTATTAGGGGCAGTCCTCCAGGCCACAGACAGTGTTTTCGGGTGGACATTTGTTTGGGGAGAAAAGATATTTGGGAGAATACGGGTGTGAATTACTGTTCTCAGGCCTCTATAGAAAGACCCCTAAAGTATGTTTTTTTTTTTATCACAACAGAAAGGGGTATACCAAAGTATAGCCATAAACACCTCTTCCTGTCTTCATCATTGCAAAACCAATACCATTGCTTTTACAGAATCCAGGGTCCTAGACTAACAGCAAACTTGAATGCAAATCTCCTTTGAAAAACAGCTTTTAGTCTAAGACAATGCTTAATGCATGTAGGGGAAGCCGTTCCAAAGAGGGCAGTTTAGTGTACAGTATGTAGATATCCTACACTCTTCCATCTCATCCCTCCTCTCTCTCTCTCTCTCTCTCTCTCTCTCTCTCTCTCTCTCTCTCTCTCTCTCTCTCTCTCTCTTTCTCTTTCCCATCGTCTCTTCTCAGAGTTGAACAGGGAGGCGCCCTCGCCAGATGCTTTCTATTGCCTCAGCACCAGTTGTGGTGTAATCTCATCATCAAATTAATTCCACAGCCCCCTCTCCTCACCTTCACTACCAAATAGAGAGAGAGAGAGAGAGAGAAATAAACAAATAACATGAGTTAAGATTTAAATCTCACTCACAACATGCCAGTTTGATTTGTAACCCCCCCCCCATCAAAGAATGCTAATTAAAATCATATTTTTGCATATGTCTTGTCTCTCATAGGCATATGCAAATCATTCCGATTGCCTTTCAGCACTCTGTAATTATGTTTATGAAGGACAGCTGTAATACATAATTAACGCCATCGTTGGCAAACCCTTTTTTACACACAAACTCAGATAAAAATCAAAGCGTTTGCAGTTTGTTTACTTATTTTTATTTATTTATTTTTGCTTTAAAAAAAACAAACTAGTATTTATAAACATCAACAAATGCAAACTCAGTTCATTTATTGCCGTAGCCATCACTACAGGCAGGCAGCTGACGGTGGTGTCGGGGAGAAGCTCCCGTGTTTGATCATGTCATTCTTCTGCAGTGAGGTGGAAGGTAGTCACACACTCAGAGTCTGCACTCGCGGGCCCTGTTCTGGACGGATGACTGGATTTCTGGGGAAAAGAAGAGGGAGAGAGAAAAAAAAAGAAACAGATTTGCATATACACAAACACACTCTTGCTCTTTCTCTCCCTGTCTGTCTGTATGTCTGTCTGTCTGTGTCTCTCTCTCTCTCTCTCTCTCTCTCTCTCTCTCCCTCTCTGTCTTAAACACACACACACACACACACACACACACACACACACACACAAAAACACACAGGGAGTGAGGGAACGCACTCTTTGAATATGTATGCGAGCTTCTGTTAGTGACAGCTTTTGGGAGTAGATGGACATGGGTGTGTGTGTGTGTGTGTGTGGGGGGGGTGTACTGGAGGGGATGCATTTGGCCTGTGGGCATGCAGATCACTGCTTTGGCCCTCGCCAGAGTCACTGTCAGGGTGACTTTAAGTATGAAATAATTGTGCATGCGTTTTTTTTTTTTTTTCTCCCTCCTCGGAAATGTCAAACGCTAAGAGGCAGTAACGGGAGAAAGAGATAGAGAGACAGGAGGGAGAGAGAGAGAGAAAGAGAGAAGGAGAGGTCTCTCGACAAAGCGGACGCGAGAGGAAGAGTCAAAGAGACAAACTTGTCGCGACGTCGCGCGAGCCGCCCAACTGAAGTGCCAGGGAGCCCTGGAGCGAAGGACGGAACAGATATCTCTCTTTCTCTTCTTCCTCTCTCTCTCTTTCTAACTCTCTCTCTTCCTCTCTCTCTCTGTCGAGCGCCACATAGTGTGTGACACCCCGAGCCACAAGAATGCCCAGCCCCACGAATGATCCTGTCGGTTTCCCTCCCGCTCCCTTCCCTCTCATTGATTCTTATTTTTAGATGTGGTCATTGTCTCGCTCCATTTGGGGGAGAGGGCCTTGAGAGAAGGCAGCAGACGAGACTCTATAATCTCCGCACCAGTTAGACCTGTCATGCCGCCATTTTCCCTTCAGACGCCGTTAGAGCGCTCGCTGGAGGAAAGGGCTTCAGACAAGGGCTCTGCCACTGTGGTCAGGCCCACGACTGATCTCCCGGCCTGTCGTGTCACGTTTGTTTGCTACCCGGGCTGGTGTGTGTGTGTGTGTGTGTGTGTGCGCACACCCTTTTGTCTTAGACTTGCCTCATTTAAATGTCACACGTTCAGTGTCACACAGTGTGTGTGTGTGTGTGTGTGTGTGTGTGTGTGTGTGTGTGTGTGTGTGTGTGTGTGTGTGTGTGTGTGTGTGTGTGTGTGTGTGTGTGTGTGTGTGTGTGTGTGTGTGTGTGTGTGTGTGTGTGCGTGTGTGTGTGTGCGTGCGTGTATGTGTGTGTATGTGCGTGCATCCTTCAGGGCAATCCAGCTTGTGCGCTAGCTTCTCCCGCCTGTTCTGTTTTCATTGCCGCGGTTATGACGGGCGACTATCACGTTATCCTCGTCTTCACACTCGCACACCAGGCTCCCATAGCAAGCAGCCAGACATCTCCCAGATGTGCCTGCACCTCCTTCGTTTCTCTCCTGGGGCAGTGTGCTGTCATCTTGGGAATAGCCTTTGGGAGTCTCGCACGCGCCACACACCACCCACGTTCTCCATTTTTTTCTCCCCCTGCTCTGCTCTGCTCTGTTTAACGTTGTGACCTGTGTGTTTGTGCGTGCAGGTGGGCCTTTGTGATGAAGAAGCACCTGAGCACACACCTGCTGGGCAAACACGGCGTGGGGCGACCCAAAGAGAGGTAAGGAAAGGCCCGGAACGCAGTCCCACACCGAACACACACACACACACACACACACACACACACACACACACACACACACACACACACACACATACACCTGTGGCGAGGGTTCCCATGGGTAGGAGAACATAATGCACACCTACAACGCCATCATCTCCAAACCACCCTCTGACCACTCTATAGGAGATGTTAAGTGAAGGACGAATCATAGCTTTTGCCCGCAAAGAGACCTCTCTCTCTCTCTCTCTCTTCCTCTCTCACTCTCTCTTCCTCTCTCACTCTCTCTTCCTCTCTCTCTCTCTCTCTCCATCACCATCCTGTCAAACTTACTCTCTCTCTCCGTCTGTCTCTCTGGCTTTCACACTCAAGCACACACATCACCACGCACACACACTTGTCTTGTCTGATTGAAAAGTGATGTGATGTTTCCCTCCATGTTGTCTTTAAACACGCTCGCCCACAGACACACACACACACACACACACACAGACGGACAGCCACACACACACACTCACACACACACTCACACACACACCCTCTGCAGCTAGACCCTTCCTGTCAGACGCAGCTCAGATGCTGTCAGCCGGCGTTGCGCCGCGTGATGAAATGAAGTTGTGAAGTTGGGCTGGCGTGCGAGAATGAGACGTTAAACACCCCTCAATCTGCCTGACAGCTCCGCTCAAGGAAAACTCCGCCGCCACCGCCGCCGCCGCGCTGCACCCTACCTCGCCGCTGCACCCGCCTCCCCACCACCTCGTCTTGTCTCGTCGAGCCCCCCTAACTCGCTCGAAATTGATACTTCTGACAATATGCCACATTAGATGTGACAAGCGACCTCGGATATTAATAAAAGCAAGCCCACCATATGCTCGCCGCAAAAAAAGAAAAAAAAAAAAACATGCAGGCGCGTTAGTAGCTCAGTTCCTGTGTCAGCTGTTCAATCTAAACGAGATCAAAGCTTTATTTGATTTAGTTATTCGTTTAAGTCATTTAGCAAGGCATAATTCGGGGGAGGAAAAAAAAAAGCAGCAACAAAGTACAAAACCAGAAGAAGATGAACTTTCAGATTAATTGTGAACAAAAGCTGCGTAAATTGTCTGCTTGTTTTTTCTCTCTTTTTTGTTGTTGTTTTTAAGTGTAGTTGTCATTGCTTGTTTTGCTGATTGTTCTCGAAAGTGATGCGGCGTGTGCGATTTTTAATATCTTCAATTAAATGATGCACCTTATCATTAAAAAAAAAGGAATTAATGTCACCCTTGCTGAGGCAATTAGTCCATGACACAGGGCAGGGATTATTGCTTTGTCAGTACATTGTTACTTGGTGTCTACACAACCAAGGGTATGGAAAGGACATGCATACACACTCACTCTCTCTCTCTCTCTCTCACACACACACACACACACACACACACTACGGTGTGTGCATACAGTAGACTATTGAACCATTTCACATGTACTGTAGTCTGTACAGTGAAGGACCTATGGAGTGAATGTTGAGTTCTGACGCCGGTGTGTATCCCAATCACACTGTACTAAGAGGATAACCAGAGCCAAGAACCACCCTGACCTCATAAAAAACACACCACCATTACATCACCCCCACACACTAACATGCACTTACACACACAGACTCGTTCAGACACACAGAGAGACACTTTGGTGCATAGCTTTAGACACATTTATCTCTTTCTCACTCTCAATGACCATTTTCTCGTCCTTTGCTCTTGCCTACACACACGCACACACACACACACACACACACACACACACACACACACACACACACACACACACACACACACACACACACACACACACACACACACACACATACACACACACATTTACGGAGAGATGCATACAACATATTAATCATAAAAATATGCTCACCCTCACACAAACTTACCCACACACACACACACACACACACACAGACATGCACGGAGAGAGAGAGAGAGACACACACACACACACACACACACACACACACACACACAGGCTGTGTGTTGAGTACACTCTTGCATTAAAACCTGTAAAACACGATGTCATCATTTTTCTGACAGTCCTCAAGACAGAATTTATCTCATCATTAATTAAGCATCATATTCCAACCCAGCAGTGGTTAATTAGTGCAAGGTCATCGGGGAGGCCTTATTAAGTGGAACAAATTTGGACAAATGCACAAGCAGATGATGAGAAGAGGAGAGGAAAAGAAAGAGAGAGAGAGAGAGAGAGAGAGAGAGAGAGAGAGAGAGAAAGAGATGGACAGAGAGAAGGAGAGAGGGAGAACAGAGTGGAGGAGACGAAAAGCAAGCTAGAGAGAGGGAGGGAGAAAGAGAGGGAGGAAAAAGGTGTTCGGTTAGAGATTTGACTAGTGGATGGCTAGGCGAAGAGAGACAGAAAGAGAGAGAGAGAGGGAAAGAGGGAGACGGGGAAAGGAAGAAAAGCATATGGAGAGAGGGTTGAGAAGTAGAGACAGAGAGAGAGGGAGGGAGAGAGTGGGTGATAGAGAGAGAGATAGGAAGTAATGCATATGAAGGAAAAGATGGCCAGGCTGAAGAGAGTGGGCCAGGCAGCCAGACGCCAGTCCAGTGTGTGAAGTGAAGTTAAGTGGAGTATTGGCCATGCAGATAAAGCCCTGTGGAATCCCAATGCCCCAGCAAAGACAGGAGCCTATATGAAGGAGAGAGAGAGGGATAGAGAGAGAAAACTAGAGAGAGAGAGAGGGGTGACAGAGAGAGAGAGAGAGAGAGAGAGAGAGAGAGAGAGAGAGAGAGAGAGAGAGGGAGGGGAGAGAGAAGAGAAAAGGACACATGGAGATTATGTAGGCTATGGTGGGGCAGAGAGGGACAGATGTAGAGAAATAAAGAGAGAGAGAGAGAGAATGAGAGAGAGAACAGGAGAATAAAATGAAAGGAGACTGAGAAAGAGCGAAGAAGAGATGGAGAGCGAAAGACAGAAAGAGAGAAAAAAGATAAGTCCGGAGAGAGAGAGAGTGAGAAAGGGATGAAACAGACACAGGCGGCTGCGGTGTGTGTGTGTGCGTGTGTGTGTGTGTGTGTGTTGCTGGGGTGTGTGGGGGGAAGTGTACTGTACTGTATGCCTGTGGGTTTAGGTAGCTGTGACAGGACCAGCGGCAGTGATTGATAACTGCACCAGTTTGAAGCCCCAGACCTGGAGAGAGGAGTGGTAGCTGGGGACAGGGGGAGATAGAGGGTGGTGATGGGGGTGGAGGAGCTGGTGGTGGGGACAGGCTGGAGTGGGAACTGGGGGACGCTGCAATGGAGGGGGGGAGGGGGCGCTAGGGGTGTACGTTGTGGTGGTGGCGGGGGTTTGTGGGGGGGTAGGGGGGTGGGAGCCAATTGCAAACATATGCCGGCTGGCAGGCAGGGGAGAGATGGATTGCAGTGGGACAGTGTCAGAGAAGCTGTTTCATCACCATCTCCACGGCCCTATTCACCTGGTATTTTTAGAACACTGGGGAGATCTGTTAGTCAAAAAGAGAGAGGGAGGGAGGGAGAGAGAGAGAGAGAGAGAGAGAGAGAGAGAGAGAGAGAGAGAGAGAGAGAGAGAGAGAGGAGAGGGAGACAGAGAGAGAGAAAAGGGGGAACTAGCAAGGAAATAAAAGAAGGGGGTTGTGCGTGTGTGTGTGCGTGCGTGTGTGTGGGGGGGTGTATGTGTGTTTGGGGGTAGTTGGTGCATGGGGAAGGGAGAATAGGCCTTGGAGAGAGAGACTTTGCTGGATTGGTCTGTCTATGTGTGCGTGCGTGTGTGTGTGTGTGTGTGTGTGTGTGTGTGTGTGTGTGTGTGTGTGTGTGTGTGTGTGTGTGTGTGTGTGTCCTGTGAGCCTAGGCTGTGTTGAGCTGGGGGGCCTGAGTGTGTGTGGAGAGATGACAAATTCGGGCCCACCTGACAGCTTGTCAGTGCAGCATCCTGAAGCACGGCTTCACATCTCCTCTAATGTGACACATCTGGGTCCCAATTTGACTTAGGACCACCCCCATCAGCAAAGATTCATGGGAAACCAGAGTGTGTGCGTGCGTGTGTGTGTGTGTGTGTGTGTGTGTGTGTGTGTGTGTGTGTGTGTGTGTGTGTGTGTGTGTGTGTGTGTGTGTGTGTGTGTGTGTGTGTGTGTGTGTGTGTGTGTGTGTGTGTGTGTGTGTGTGTGTGTTTAGAGAGGTTATTGTGTATGTGTGTGTGTGTGTGTGTGTTTGTGTATGCATGAATGTGTACCTGCATGTATTTGTGTGTGTGTGTGTGTGTGTGTGTTTGCCTATGTGTGTGTGTAAGGTGTCGATGAGTGTGCAAATGTGTGTGCACCTAAACCAACACCCTGGCTTGGCAGAGTGCTCTTCACGTGTGATTGACGCGAGTGACCTTGTCTTAATTGAATGTAATTTAAAGCAATTTGCAAACAAAGTGCTGAAAGATGACAAAATAATGACGGACTTGTCTCAGGCCCCTTGTTTTTGTAGGTAATTGTAAAAATACCCACCATTTGCGTGTTTGAAATAATAAACCGTTTTCAACACTAATACACTCCTCTCTCATTATCGGTGTCTGTTTGACGATCACACGCCGCGTTTATTTAGCTAAGAACACCAGCAGAAAGTGGGCCAAATACACTCACGTTTCCTAAGGATGACAACAGTAGTGCCCCAAACATGGACGACTGCCTGAGTTTCCAAACGCGTGCCGATGACAGCCTTTATCTTGGGGGAATCTGTCCAGCGCTTGTTCACATTCACGGAAACATGATCCTTATCGATGGCGAAGCCACAATGCCGCAGCCTTTTCCCCTGGAATTTTCTGGAATGTGCAGCAGCATGCATACATTTATGGGACCTGTCACTCAACTCTGAGGGTATCTGGCTATTGGGAGATATCACGGCAGGTAGCTGAAACATTATAAGCTCTTCAGAACAGGTTGCGATTAATGTGGTTATGCTACTGAGAGAGAGAGAGAGAGAGAGAGAGAGAGAGAGAGACAGAGAGAGCAAGAGAACCGCTGATATAGAGAAAGGAAAGCTATGAGAAAGCATAAGGGACAAGCTGTATTAGTTTCCTTGGTCTATGTATGGTTGCTCCCTCACGTGTGTGTGCGCACACGTGTATGTGTGTGTGTGTGTGTGAGTGTGCGTGTATGCGTGTGTGCCTGTGTGTGTATGTGTGTGAGTGTGCGTGTGTGTGCGTGCATGTGTGTGTGTGTGAGTGTGTGCGTGCGTGCGTGTGTGTGTGTGTATGTGTGTGAGTGTGTGTGAGTGTGAGTGTGTGTGTGTGTGTGTGTGCGTGTTTGTGTGTGCGTGTGTGTGTGTGCGTGTGTGTGTGTGTGTGTGTGTGCGTGTGTGTGCGTGTTTGTGTCTGTGTATGTGTGCACACGTGTGTGTGTGTGTGTGTGTGTGTGTGTGTGTGTGTGTGTGTGTGTGTGTGTTGACACTTGCATATGCCACTGCGGCGCAGCACAGGTAGCGTGTGCGGATGCCAGGCACTGGTGAGGTGCATATCTGGCCTGGCAGCAGCCCGCCCCTTCCCAGCATGCCGTGCGGCGTGGCCATATTGGCTGGCCGCTGTGTGCGGTGTGTTGAGCCGGCTGCACGGGTTGAGTGGGGGCGGAAATGTCCAGCCTGGCAGCAGCAGGGGAACAATATGGACCACAGAGGTGTGTGCGTGTGTGTGGTGTGTGTGTGTGTGTCTGTGTGTGTGTGTGTGAGAGAGAGAGAGAGAGAGAGAGAGAGAGAGAGAGAGAGAGAGAGAGAGAGAGAGAGAGAGAGAGAGGAAAGGAAAGGAGAGGAGAGAAAAAGATGGAAGAGGAGAGGATCAGGCTAGCTGCTGAAGACTGGAGATTAGCCCTGAAGTCATTGGAATAAATCCATGTCCTTAATTATTGATAATGTATCCAGCCTTTGTTCTTGTTCCCTCTTCCTCCCTCCCTCTCCTCCACCTCTCTCTCTCTCTCCCTCCTCCATCTCTCTCTCTCTCTCTTTCTGTCTCACTCTCTACCTCTCTCTCTCCCTCTGTTTCTCTTCATCCTTCATTTCCTTATGGGGCATTAGCTGTCCCCTCCCCTGTAAGCTTCTGTTAGTACACTTTTGTGTGAGGTGGTGATATTAAACCGTGGATGTGTTTGGTCAGCGCTGCGGACATGCGGGAATGGAAAAAGTGACATCCATTTCAAAGGGATAAATCCCGGTTTCAGTGAAGCCCTACGTTACCACCTCCTCCCGTTGCTAACAAGCCCGCATGTCTCGTGTACCTCGTCGTGTCTCACTTGAAGAACTTTCACAGCACTTTGCCAACACTACCTACAGTATGTTGAACTTTTCCTGAACCCAGTCAGAGGTATTATACGGACGCAAGCTGTCATATTGCCGTTTTGTGCGTAGCGTAACATCAAGGAACCAGGAGAGAGCCTCAGCCCCCTGTTTTGTCTAGTCATGTTTGTTTGGTTAAGCCCTGTCCAGGGTATCTGTTGGGCTAGTCGTCCTAGATATTTCACTGATGACACGCATTTTCGGAGTGAGGGATGGTGTTAATATTGCAGTTAAAATTAAATGATAATTAAAATTTGTTGGTTTTAAAATCATTGCAGTCTATTAAAGTTTGATTGCTGGGAAATTAGGTGCATTAAGTTTTTATGGGCCGGTCCGTGCAATTGCTGGGCAAGCTTTTTTACGCACTACATATTGGGTAGCTGTGTGTGTGTGTG
>NC_084999.1:11191380-11203880 GCF_963854185.1 Sardina pilchardus | reverse complement strand
AATACAATACAATACAATACAATAGCCGTGTCTTAACAGCATGATGGAGGGCTCTCCTAATAGGACCAACAGCCCGGGAGTCATGTAGAGGGGGGGGGGGGTGGTGGCGTGAGCCGTGCTAGAAGACAAACACGGGCTAAAGGTTGGGGAGGGAGATGAGCGCTGAGCACAGGGAGATGAGAGTAGGGCAAGACTTGGGGGACTTACTGTAGGCAAGCAGAGTGCGGAGATATCACACAGGCAGCACAGGCCACGGCTCAGACCACTTAGCATTAACCGCCCCTACTGTAGCTCAAGTGAGAACGACAAAAAGCTCTAAAAAGAACACTCGCAATTAGAAATAGTTTTATACACATTTCTTAGATTATTATTCTTTTTTTAGCTCTAGTGATGTCATGAATTCCGATCTTTTCCTATTTTCTTTGCCCGTTCATAGACCCGGGCACTGATCCGGAAATGGCCTAAGATATTGTTCATTTCTTTTGCCTCTCTCCAGTTCCCGGCGCCAGTGAAATGGGCTTAAGGTAGCGTGGGCAGATTGCTGCACCATTTAATGAATGGAACCATGGCCGGAGCCCCTGCATGCTTAAAGTGAGCCAACCTTTCGCAGTGAAATACATTTGTCACAGTGCTTCAGGCAGCCAAAGTACTTTGCATTTGTAACTCCCAATTTTTACAGGGACAAGTGACTGTGTCAGAGGCTCATATCTCTCCAAAATAGTTTCTCTCACGCTCTCTCTCTCTTTCTCTAACGCTCTCTCTCTCTCTCTCTGTCGCTGTTTGCGGTGTCTCAAAATCAAATAGCGTTGTCTCAGCACGATTGTTTACGGAACAATTTGCCGGGACGTAAATAAAAATGGAATAATTTAGTCACCGGGGGGATGCTTCAAATCCTTGTGAGAATTTAATTTCTCACCCACCTCTTTTAGGAGTGAAAACAGATTAAATAAACGCTCCCCTTTCCTAGGTGGGGGATCTCGTTTTCTTTTTATCCTAAACAAGAGAAGGCAACAGTGTATTGTTTAATTGCATAATGGCGTTGTGTTGTAGACGATGAAAGAGCAGCACAACAGAAAGAGCAGGGGAGAGTATCGTTTCTTATTTCAGCCTCTGCTGAAGTGGAAATCTATTGCTTTCCTGTCTGTGATCCTCCTCCTCCCCATAGCTGGTGTGGTCGCTAGGCAGCCATTTGCCCTTTGACCTTGTTTGAGGGCAAAGAAGCGTATACATTTTTAATGCAACCCTCCCTCCTTTCTCTCATACACACGCACACACACACACACACACGCACCCATAGACAAATACACATGCACACAGACAATTCTACCCAGCACCAAACAGAAATAATGTTTTAAATGCAATCATTGTCATGCCCCAACAATGTCATTTATCAAGGGAGCATTTGGGACTGTATAATAAGTTTCACATTATTAATACAATTTTTCATCCTGTGTCAGGCCAATCTGATTTATTGCCTGTGTGTGATCTAAGGTGATCATTGAATTAGAATTCCAGTAATAAGGCAGAGAGAAAGAGGGGGCCAGGCCGGAATGCGTGCATCCATACCCAAACACACACACACACACACACACACACATTCACAATTGTGTGCGTTCATGCATGCAGCCATACGAAAAAATACACTTAATCCACCTAACCATGGTCTGAGCACACCAACACGTGACCTAATCAGACACACACCCAAACACACATGCACTCCCTCACACACACGTAAACACATGCACTTAACCTCTCCCTTCCCCATCGACATAGCCTGAACACACACTCAAGCAACCAAACCTCACAACCTTACACACACACACACACGCACACACACACACACACACACACACCCCTCCCTTTCACCCCTACTTCTCACCCCCTTCCATTACGAGCTCTCTGATTGGCTAGCAAGCCAATTTACTAAACAACCGTAGGCTAAAATAGAGGAGCCTGCCTAATTTGCAAAACACAAAAAAAAAAGAAAGAGAGAGAGAAAGGGAGAGAGAGAGAGAGAAAGAGAGAGACCTCTGTTAATTAGATAACGGATAAAGCTCATTATTTTAAGATGATATTGAGCCAAAAGTAAATATGGTGGGCTGTCCCTCACATGCATGTGTAGTAAACGCAACGGGAAGGGAGATGTGGCAGCACAGATGATTTACTGGGCTTCGGCCCTTTGATGTATAGACTTTACTTTTTATTAAGTGAGCGCCGTCACGGTCACCGCTTCAGTCATTTCCCTATGCATATGTGCGTGTGTGTGCGTGTGTGTGTGTGTGTGTGTGTGTGTGTGTGTGTAATCAAAATCTATAGTGCAGCATAGCCAGCCTTTAGTATGTAAATTAGTTCATGGCTTTGAGTAGAGCATTTCCTTGGCAAACACAAACATACAACCACATGCATACACGCGTGCTGTTATGCTTGCAAACACACACACACACACACACACACACACACACACACACTTACTCACATAAACTTCCGATCCCCTAATGAAAATACATCTCTTCCACGTTTACCAGCAAAAAGTCAAATACTCATAAAGGAATAACAACAAGGGAGCAAAAAATAGAACTATTTTTGCATTATTAAAGGAACCTCGACTCAGAGAGTCATCCGCACAATATTAGCCCCTCTTATTCAGACAAATCCGATTTGGCCGTCTCCCGCTCTGTTCCGTGCGATCTGCGCCATATATCATCCGAAATGCGCTCAGTTTGTTCCAGTGCTGCGGCATCTCACTCATCGCCGCTTTAATCAGGTTGCGCTGTCTGTTTCAGCTCATCTGGAGTGAACAGAGACTCTGGTGTTCCTCTGTGTTACCTCGCCGTGGTGCGGTCATGCTAATACCAGTAGGGATCAAGGACCCCCCCCCCCCCCCACACACACACAATAGGCAAACGCACTGGCGAGATGCATGGTTGCATGGCCCCTGTTTTCCCTAACAACAGCCATTACTATATCATAATGCAGATCATGTGTAACCAGAACACGGATTTTAGTTTTTTTTAAATCGCCACTGTAAAACGACTTCGAGACTTCACTAACATCTTATTTTAGCAAGTGTGGGACGGCCACTGGCCTTTCCTCTTGGGTTTTGGGCTTGGGCTGACCCAATCGCTGACCAGCCCATCTTCACCTTTTTTCCACCCCCCTCAGCGACACCACCCAGTCATCTCTCCCCTTGGTCGTTCGCACAGAACGTACGCAAAGGTTAGCGTTCCCGCGAGCGCGCGGAGTGGCCGCAGAGAGCCAAACAGAGGCATTTCTCCTTTGTGTAGACGCAGCTGGCAGGTGAGATTAATGAAATTCTGGAGCGCTAATGTGATTTACGACGCGCTAATGCCCGCTGATATTAGAGAGTGGAAAAAAAAAAAAAAGCGAAAAGAGAAATAGTCATAGATACCCTAGGAGCCGGTGTATTTAGGGTCCTCTATCCGCCCCGTCTCCAATAAAAAAGCACCTCGCCTCGTGCGCCTCTCTCTTGAGTTATTGTCGCAGATATTCATATTGATAGTAATTCTTTCAGACGCAATTTAAGAGCCTGCAATATATAAATATGTAGATATTGTTAATTTTCCACTACGGGGGCCCTTTCGGACGGACGCGATTAGGAGGCATTAAATACAAAAAGTTTTCGGACAGCGAGCACCTTGCGTTACTTTTTAAGTGCTTCCGTCGAGCGCGAGGGAGACGTGCCCGCTGGTGACCCGCGGAGAGACGCACAAATCAGCGGCGCCCGAGGGAGCGAGCCGCGGCGGGCGAGCCAAGAGTGGCAGAGAGGAGCGCGCTCGCGATCCGTCACGTCGCCCGGGCCGTGATTTGTGATTTCTGATTTCATCTGATCCATTAAACCTGGAAATTAACGATCTTCAACTCCACGCTCCCCTGCCGCCACACCCACCCACCCGTCTCTATGCACGGTTTTGTGACCACGGTGAGGGGGGGTGGGGTTGGGGGGGAGGGGGGGGGGGGTAGAGAGGATGCTGGAGATAGGAACACTCAGGGCACTCCCCATGATGCCTCCCGATCTCTGCCTGGCTTTCAGCACTTTCCAGCTTACTTGGAACTGAAACTTTCATGCCAGATTGCCACAGAAGTCTTTATATTTGTGTGTGTGTGTGTGTGTGTGTGTGTGTGTGTGTGTGTGTGTGTTTGTCTCTGTGTGTGTGTGTGTGTGTGTGTGTGTGTGTGTGTGTGTGTGTGTGTGTGTGTGTGTGTGTGTGTGTGTGTGTGTGGTTGTGTGGTTGTGTGGGTGGGCATGCATTTATGTCTCTGAGAGTATGTTTGCCTGCTGTGTGTGTTGATATAGCTTATGCCGTATGTTCCGTTTGTAGCTGTACTTTGAACGATTGTCCATAATAAAACAGGGCTATAATGGGGTGCTGCTCCCCAGGACCTGGGCGCTGTGCTTCAGCACACTCCTTCACCCTCCCCCTTCTCCCTACCTCTCTCTCTCTCTCTCTCTCTCTCTCTCTCTCTCTCTCTCTCTCTCTCTCTCTCTCTCTCTCTCTCCCTCTCTCTCCCTCTCGCTTTCTATCCACCGCTCTCCCTCCATCTCTCTCTATTCCCCCCCTCCCCTTAAGTTATGGACGGAATAACAGTGGAACAATATTAAGATAACATTTCCTGATTGTTTGTCAGGCACGGGCGCTGCTTTCATCACACTCACCGTATTCATTAAATTGACTATTTGTATTTGCCCTACAGCGGGATAAATAGCAGTTTATCTGATGTACGTCGACTCTTATTTATTTAATTCATTACCGGGGTCTCTCCCAGGATGGAGGGAGGAATTTAAATCCACGGCAGCCGTGAGTGAAGTGGCGATGGTGTGTGCTGCTGTGTTGCAATATGTTGACCAGGGCCATTGTTTATTTATTTATTCATTTTATTTATTTCCTGGTGTGGTTTTCCCATTTTTTTTGTTGGTTTGTTTTATGTTATTCTTATTTCTTTCTACACTCTCGCTAAGCTGGGAGTTTTTTTTTATCATGTGCGTTTTTTATGTTCACACATGTACAAGAAGAGTTGAGTAGGAGGAAGGCAGATGATGTCATGCCTCGGGTAAAACACAAGCAATTAACCACGAGTGGACAGAAGCCCATTTGGATTCCTTCCTTTTGAGAGCCATTAGCGGCAGAGTGACCGTCGCGCGGCACCATTTCTTTTCCAAACTCGCCCGACGAGGTTGTCATCGCTCGGGTTCGAGAGCCACGCTAATGAAAAGTAATAGAGTTAAGGCCATCGCGCGGACCACAGGAAGTGGCTAGTGCGTCCCACCCCGACCCAACCCAACACGCGCCACGCAACAGATCCAATCTCGGCCTGTTTTGTTTTCATTAACGTCGGCTCTAATCGAATTTGGATCGACTGCCGGGTGTTGCGCCGCGTCTCGCACCCGGTGTTTTTTTTTTTTTTTTCGCCGGTCCTTTTGAACTCGATCTGACAGGTTGGAAGTTATTGTCTGTTCCGGGGCCCGGTAATGTCGGGAGTGGGCCCGAGTCGACGTCGGCGCCGTCATTTAATCTTCATTCCCGCTCGTTTAGTCCAAACCGAGACGGATGGGTGGCGGTTGTGTGGAGTGGAGCGCCCCAAAAGACTGTCTGTCGCCATAAGGAACACGCGCCGAGAGAAAGAGTAGGGGAGCGGGAGAAAAGGATGGAGGCGCAAATGGAAGGAGAGCGGGGGAACGGCTCGGAGAGGCTAGGAAGGATGGAGAGAAAGAGAGAGAAAGTGTGTGTGTGTGAGTGTGTGAGTGCGTGTGAATGTACTGTATGGGTGTGAGTGCGTGCGTGTGTGCATTTGGGTGTGTGTGTGTGCGTGTGTGTACTTGTGTGTGTATGTGTGCACACAAGTTCAAGGAAGATGAAGCACAGATATAGAAAGACAGAGAGGAGTCAAACAGACAGAGAGTGTGAATAAGAGAGGGGAGAGATGGAGCTGGGTTGATGGACAGTATCTATTTAAGTCTCACCAAGAGCCACGCAGACACGCACGCACACAAGCACGCACGTCTCTCTCCCTTCAGGTACTGTATGTTCTCTTCCACTCTGTCTTATCCATGTGAAAATGCCCTCCTGACTGCCGCACATAAAGTATACATACACACACACTCACACACGCACACACACTCTCTCTCTTTCTCTCTCTCTCTCTCTGTCTGTGTTCTCCATCACTAAGTAAACATCAATGCTCACTTTGAAGCTTTCTCTTCAAGTCAGTTTGGCTCGAGGCAAGACCTGGCTTCTCTCTCGCGTTGTGAGTCATACCTTGGATGTTGTGCAGTTGCTCCTTTGCCTCTAGATAGCCTTCACTTTCGCTCTCTCTTGGAAAGTCACCTCTGCATGATCGAGTAAAGGGGTTGGTAGCAGTGCAGAGGTCCTGCTCACCTCGCAAGTGCCACAAAGAGTGGCCACGGCGTAGCTGAAGGACCTTGTAACGAGAAGACCTTGTGTGTGACCTGAACTTGGAGCACCCGTTGGAAAGACCGTGCCGTTTACATCTACAGAGGCAGGGGTTCTTGATGAAGACAGTAGCCTGAATCTGACTCAGTGAATGGTCCTTTCATGTGAGCAAAACAGAGCTGCCATGTTGCCCAATCTCTCTGTCTCACTCTCTGGCCTCTGTCTTAGTCCGTCACTCTGTATCCCCCTATTTTCATCTGTCTGTCTGTCTTTTGCCGTCTCTGTCTCTTTCTCTCTCTTGCTCTCTGACACACACACACACACAAACACACACACACACACACACACACACACACACACACACACACAAACACACACTCACATGCACACACATACATGCACACATATACTGTGTACATACACACACCCGCAGGCCGGATCAGAATGACCTTGTGGTCACCACAGCCACTTGGGGGCGGCAGTGCAGAAAAGTGCCCTCTCCTTGTCCTTGGGCAGATCAGAACCGAGCCCCCCACCCCCTGCCAAACCCATAACGAACGCCACCTCCTCTCAAAGATCTTTGCTATTCTTCACCTGCCTTACCCATAACGAATGTCACCTCCTCTCAAAGATCTTTGCTATTCGTCACCTACAAAACCCATAACGAATGTCACCTTCCACTCCAAGATCTTTGCTATTCTTCAACTGCCTCTTTACGCACACATTACTGTGCGGAAAAATAATATATGGAGGTGGAAACAAGGCGTAATTATATAATGGTAATTATCAAGTAATAAGGCTGTGCAGTGCTAGCGGGAGTGCCTACCACCTGGCTGTTTGAAACTCCACACTTGCCGTCAATCACTGCCTCTCTCACAGAGTTATTACCTGGAGGATCAGAGCAGAGAAAGACAGGTAGGGGAGAGAGAGAGAGAGAGAGAGAGAGAGAGAGAGAGAGAGAGAGAGAGAGAGAGAGAGAGAGAGAGAGAGAGAGAGAGAGAGAGAGAGAGAGAGAGAGAGAGAAGGGAGGAGGGGGAGGGAGAGGGAGAGGGACAGAGAGAAAAAAAAGATCAAGATTGAAATCCCCAACTGTAATTAAGATCCAGAGAATTAGCGTTAATTTGGCGGCTGTGGGACTGTGATGAGCAGCAACAATAACAAGAATAAACGCGATCGTAATTGCGTCTAACAAAGGCGGCTTTTCAGAGACATCGTTCGTGACAGCTCTCTCTCTCTCTCTCTCTCTCTCCAACCTCTCCTCATGTCTCCCTCTTTCTTTCTGTCTGTCTGCCTCTAACCCTCACATTCTCTCTCTCTCTCTCTCTCTCTCTCTCTCTCTCTCTCTCTCTCTCTTTCTTTCTCGCCGTGCGGCGCGGAGCATCTCCTAGGCATGTGGAGAGGGCCCATATGCATATGTATGCACTCGACTGTGGATGGTGAGGAGATCTGACACACAAAGACTGGATCAAAGAGCCTCATCTGATCCTATAAAAACATATTAAAACCTCCTCTCATCTCCTCAAAGGTCCCGTCGATTCGGGTGGAAAGCGGGGGCTCCCCCGCTTGCCTCGACACTGTCGAAGAAGAGGGTGGGGGTGGGGGGGTTGGGGGGGGCACACACGTGCAGGGTCTCTGGCATCAAGAGTAGGGGTGCAATCGCATACTTGATAAACAGTCAGGACCCTTTAGCTTGCAATAAAACGGAGTAAGTGTCGTGCATAATGCAGAAATAACAGATAGCATCTTCTCACGCGTCATATTTACCTGTTTTAACTGAGGTGGGGCCTTTCAGAAGTAAGCAACCTGGCCTGAGTGCTACCATGGCAACATGCCTGTCGCAACACTTGACGTTCTGAAGGTGGAGTCCTCTGTGCCTTTGAAAGCTAGATTTTTTTTTCTCCTTTTTACTTTATTCTTTTGCTTTAAATTCAGGCTCATCCTTCGAGAAGAAAGTAGTCTCGTTGGGGCCCGTCACGTGTTTGCGCTCGAGTCGTACATAAATCTCTTTTTCTGGCATCTTTATTGTGGCATCGAAGTCGTGAATTCTTCGCCTCAGCGTCGGTAATGTGCGCTACGTGAAACCGGCGGTCAATATTTACGCAGGTGAGCATCACCGAGGTTGATGCGAAGCAGATATGCTTGTGATTAAGTGAGGTAGTCAGTGTTGCACGCACCCCTAAAATAGTGTTCCCAGGGCAAGATAAATGTTGATCCTAACCTGACTTCATTTGTTTCCGTCTCAAAGAACAGCAGCGTGGATGCAGGGATACCAGGGTTTTACATTTCTGCTGGCACATTAACTTAGGCTCATAGATCGCTCATGAGCGTTCATATTTATTTAACAATTAAAATCATAACCAAAACATGTACAGTACCTCTGGCTTTTCTCCTGCCTGTGTGTGTGTGTGTGTGTGTGTGTGTGTGTGTGTGTGTGTGTTTTGAGGTTTGGGACAGGAGAATGTTCTAGCTCCACAACCTGCTGTTGGACTGTGGAGACTCTCAGCAAGAAAGTCTGAATGAAAGGATGAAGGAGAGAATGAATGAATGAATAACAAAATTGAGTTTTGTATGAGAGGATGAGAAGAGTGACAGTGATGGGGCCACTGTCTGTTTAGGACAGCTGTGATAGGTTGTGTCACATAGACTCACCGTAGGGCTCCAAAAAAGAGGAGGAATGAGAGGAACGGAGGGAACAGGAGCAATAGACCAGGGCTGAGAAGAGGAGAAGAAGAGGGGGAATGGGAAGAGTCACCAAAGAAGAAAGAGTGAGATGGGGAGAAGGGAATTGTATAGATTTCCACAAAATGGGATACTTAGGAGGAACCCCAAACGTGCCTTCAGGAGGAGGTAGCAACATGGATTGGGGCGGGGGGGGGGGGGGGGGGGGGGGTATTACTGAGCAGAGGCATGGGTAGCCTAGTGTGTGTGGGTATGGGTGTGGGTGTGGGTATGGGGGGGTGGTCGGGGTAACCTGTGGATAGCTTTTCATTTAGCCTCTGTCCCTGACAGGCGTGGATAAGTGGTGTGGGACCCCTGCACAGGTGAAATCTATTCCTCCCCACTGGCCTGGGGGGGGGCGGGGGGGGCGGGGGGGCAGGGAGGGGGGATGAATGGACTGTAACAGAATTTCTTCAGCCCTCTGGGCCCCGTGCAAAGCAGAGAATAAATGGTGGAGGTGGCAGGCCTGGACAGAAAAATCAATGCCTGCTTATACAGACATGACACGCCGGCAGCCCTGGCAATCTGTGTGTGTGTGTGTACAATGTGTGTGTGTACGATGTGTGTGTGTATGGTGTGTGTGTGGGTTTGTGCTCCTCTCTTCACAGGCTGCTGCTGGGATTTCTACCTCTTACCTGAGCTCGGGGACCTGTAAATAACTCCTGCTCTCTTCTCTTCTCTTCTCTTCTTGGTTGTTCCTTCTATCCTCTCTTTTCTTCATCTTTCCTGTTTCATCCCCCTTTCCATCCTCTCTCTTCTTTCCTAACCCCTCTCTCTCTCTCTGCCTGCTTTCTTCTGTCCTCTTCCTTTCCCTCCACCCTTTCTTCTCTCCTCTCTCTCTCTCTCGCTCTCTCTCTCTCTCTCTCTCTCTGGACACAGGAAGTACGAGTGTGAGCTGTGTGACCGCTCCTTCAGCGAGCGCTGGGCCCTGAACAACCACATGAAGCTGCACACGGGCGACAAGCCTTTCAAGTGCGCCTGGCCCTCCTGCCACTACGCCTTCCTCACCCTCTCCGCTATGAAGGACCACTACCGCACCCACACAGGTATAGCCCCACCGCCTCCATCCCACTACCGCACCCACACAGGTACAGCCCCACCCCCTCCATCCCTCAACCTGAACCTTAACTCACACAGGTACACCCTCATCCCACCCATCCCTCATCCCCAACCTTACCTCACACAGGTACACACACCCCTCACCCCACCCATCCCTCATCCCCAACCTTACCTCACACAGGTACACACACCCCTCACCCCACCCATCCCTCATCCCCAACCTTACCTCACACAGGTACACACACCCCTCACCCCACCCATCCCTCATCCCCAACCTTACCTCACACAGGTACACACACCCCTCACCCCACCCATCCCTCATCCCCAACCTTACCTCACACAGGTACACACACCCCTCACCCCACCCATCCCTCATCCCCAACCTTACCTCACACAGGTACACACACCCCTCACCCCACCCATCCCTCATCCCCAACCTTACCTCACACAGGTACACACACCCCTCACCCCACCCATCCCTCATCCCCAACCTTACCTCACACAGGTACACCCCCCCCTTCATCCTTCAACCGAACCTCACTCAGCCTCACAAACCCCACAAGCTCCCTGAACATACTGTTCAATACAAGCAAGTGCATTTACATGGAAAACTGACAATGTGTTATTTGAAAATACATCAAAAGAAAAACAAGCAAACAGCTTGTTTATTAGGTACAGTATATCAATTAAGAAAAAATGCTGGTCTACTTCACTTTCCAAAAAAGAAAAAAGAAAAACAAAACACAAATACATGTTACCAGAATAGAAGAAAGGCCATATAGGTGCAGTAGGAGCAGCGCCCTCAGTATGACCTCTGTGTGACCTCTGTGTGACCTGTTTACCCAGCTCTTGGCTTGTGTGTTTACCACTGGCCCTCTCTGCCTCTGGCTGCCTCTTGACCCTGTCCAGGGTGACTCTTGATGGTGAGAATCCCCACTCAACCCCCCCCCGCCCCCCCCGCTCTAACACACTTACACTAATTGGCTTTTGGAAATTCTCCTCTCCACTGTCACTCCACTCTCACACTGATGTCATGGTTACCTGGGTTGAGAGGTCACTTAGGGTCACCTGTTCTGTCACTGACAGACAGGCGGCTCGCATCTACCACTTCCGTAAAGATCAATACTTAACCTGAGGCATTATTGTGTTGGACAAATGTATACATGCCCCCACTTAAGACAGCAGGTCAGTGAAACTGCTTTAATTAGTTCGCTTGAATTCGCTTGGTCAAGGCTTGCAGTTAGCCCGAACCTTCGTGTCTTCCAGAAATTTCCCTGGGTCTTCCAGAAATTTCCCCGGGTGCCGCTCTTTCGGATGCTCTCGTAAGTGAGGCCTCTGCTCCTGACAGGTTGACGGAGCGTTTTTAAGGGAGCGTTCCATCCGTCTCGGAACCCTGCAGTGCGAGGCCGCGCGGCTCTGTGAATGTTATTTTAAATGTGTTTGAACAGTGATGTAACGCCAAGGCGCCCGCTAACATAATTAGGCCTTTTATTTTCATTTGTTTCCAGCTCCATCATTCACCATCACGGGGCGTCTGTCGCAAGCGAGCGAGCGAGCGAGCGAGCTAGAGCACTACCTGCCGAGCGAGAGAGAGAGAAGGGGGTTGGGGGGGGTGGGGGAAGAGGAGTGGAGAGAGGGAGGGTTGGAGGAGTGGAACGGGAGAGGCAGAGAGAGACTAATTGTTCTGATTAGTCAACCCCGAAAAAGAGCTACCCCAAGTTGGCAATTCATGATGCAACGCGGGTTTTTATTTCATTTATTTATTTTATTTGCTTATTTATTTCATAAATGGACGACGTCGGACAGGGAGGAAGAGCATTCGCAACATTACTGCAATCACGTTCCGCAAAAAAAATAGATAAATAAAAAAAAGCCAGACACTCTGTAAAATATGATCTGTTTGTTGGTGTGTGTGATGACTTTAAATGGTACAAACGAGGCCTCACTGAAGTGCAGGCACCTAGAATTATGAAAGTAGCAGGAGAATGCAGAGGCAGATCTAAAGCCCCTCCTGTGAATAAAGATAGGGCCCGTAATTGTTATGAATGGACACTGGCACCTCCCTGTGCCGCTGTTGCTGTAAGCAGTGTGTGTGTGTGTGTGTGTGTGTGTGTGTGTGTGTGTGTGTGTGTAACTGAGTGTGTGTGTGTGTGTGTGTGTGTGTGTGTGTGTGTGTGTAACTGTGTATGTGTGTGTGTGTGTGTGTGATTCCTGCTCCGAGACAAACTTAGTGAATTACTCTCGAATTTCTCTTGAGTGGTGAAATGAGTTGGTGGCACACAGTCCTCTCCGCCTCATGATTTTAGAGAGGTA
>NC_084999.1:11173880-11181380 GCF_963854185.1 Sardina pilchardus | reverse complement strand
AAAATTGATAGATACTGTGTGAAGTGAATGGGTATGAAAACACGTTTTTGGAAAGTTGTGATGAAAAAATCCCTCAGATTGTGTTTTACCGATAGTACTAATATTCTAAAGTCTAACTGTGTGTGTGTGTGTGTGTGTGTGTGTGTGTGTGTGTGTGTGTGTGTGTGTGTGACTGGTATGGATTTGCAGACTGGTTCATCGCTGCCTTTGAATATTTTGAATGTGTGTGTTTGTGTGTGTGTGAGAGAGGGAGATAGTGAGAGAGACAGAGCTCCTGTGTTCACATGTATGTAAGTTGTGTGTTTCTAACTGATCGTATCCTCCTTGTTACACTGTGTGTGTGTGTGTGTGTGTGTGTGTGTGTGTGTGTGTGTGTGTGTGTGTGTGTGTGTGTGTGTGTGTGTGTGTGTGTGTGTGTGTGTGTGTGTGTGTGTTGTGTGTGTGTGTGTGAGCAATTGTGCATGCACATGTGTACTCATTCGACAGCACATTCAAGTGTGTGTGGCAGTATCTGAGTGAGAACGTGTGTGTGCAGACAGGCACATGTGTGTGTGTGTGTGTGTGTGTGTGTGTTTGAGTGAAAGTGATAGCAGGGGGGGGGGGGGGGTGACCACCCTCGGTGTGTCCCGTCGCGCAGGAAGTTTGGTCTCGTCTGGACTAATTAAAGGGGCGGGCGGCGGGAGGCTTTGAGCCGGCCACTCCCCAGTCCCACACCCGCTGGCTCCTAAAAGCTACGTGCCCGTTGTTTTGCACATGACAATTACACGATTTCCATATCACACACACACACACACACACACACACACACACACACACACACACACACACACACACACACACACACACACACACACACACACACAGATGATGTGATATAATGCACTGACCAACCACTCCCCCACCTTCTCATTATTTTCCTCTTTTTAATCATCCACTTTATTTTGAATGTATGTCGATGTTTTTCTTGAGTAAATTGAAAGGTTCGCCATATAGTCCTCAGCCCAGGGAGTCGCTATTCAGTCCCACATATCTATTAGCCCTAGCCTCCTTAAACAGCCGCATGCTGCTCATCAATGTTTCATCTTTGTCACAGAAGACCTGTGAAAATGGAAGGAAAAAAACGTTTTTTATTTTTTTTTGTTATCAGATACAGTATATGGTACATTTGTAACAGTATATATTTTTCTGTAATTAAAAAAAAGAGATAATTAATTTTTAGAATGTTTTATGTTTCTTTATCTTTTTTTTCCTTTTCTATTTTTTTTCCCCCTCGGCTTCTGTCACCTGAACAGCTGTATTTATTTACCTCCGCCCGTTGTTTTTTGGTCTGCTTGAGTAGATGCTTAATTAGGATGTGATGAAGACCGCAACGGCTCAATTATTGTTGATAAAGATAATTAATTGATCATCATTATAATTAATAAGTGTGTGTGGGGGGGTGATGGGGGAGGAGGAGGGGGGGGGGGGGGGGGGACTAGCCGAAGATACCGCACATTCACGCAGCAATATCACACTTCAGATATGAGGAACTGTAATTCTGCTCAGGGTCACAGATTTATCCACAAATTGTTTCTTGATAATCAAACAATGTTGTTCTTAAGGCCACCAACAGCTTCCCTCGGAAAAAAAACAAATTAGCTAAATAGCACGGTTCCTTTTGTGTCAATGTTTATTTGTCATTCTCCAACTCCAGCACTATCAGAAGTCTAAGAAAAGCAAACACCCCCTCACACACACACACGCACACACACACACACCCTGCACAGATAATGATCCGTTTTGACCCCGAAAATGTGCTTTGCTTGTCGGCTGTCCCCAGTGACTGCTTTGTGTTTAAATAGGTCTGACTGTTCCTCCAGAGCTCGTCGCTCCAGAGCGTCCTCACTCGGGAATACCGCCGCTTAAATTAGTGATCCCAATCCTGTTTGCCTGAGAGATAGAGAGGAAGAAAGAAAGAAAGAAAGAAAGAAAGAGAGGGGGAGGGAGAGAGAGAGAGATAAAGAGGAAAAGAGAACGAGTGGGAGATAGAGACTGGCTTGAGGAGAGCTGTGTTTACCTGTGTTTGGATCCAGCTCGTCCCGATGGGACCAGACGTCCCCCCCCACACACACACACACACACACACACACACACACACACACACACACACACACACACACACTCCCCGTACCTTGTCCCTCTCGAAGGGGACACTCACTCGGACTCAGGGGCCTCCACTGGTCGTTAAACTTGCTCATTACCCTTGCAACTCTCACACTCGCACCAATCAACACAATCAGCGCTGCTGTTTGCAGTTTGCACGCAACAAATGGAAACATGTTTTTTTTTTTTCCATACAAGTAGAAATAGAACGACACTCTTCACACAAGTCACGTCACCTGAACCCTGTTCACACAGTTTTAGTCCTTAAGCTCATTTCACACCATGGGCAGAATAAGTAGGCAAAATAAATTGGGCAATTTAGAGAGGAAATAAAACATCCGTTAGATCAGAAAAACACTACAGTAAGTGAATGAGGATGAGGATGTTCAGCGGCTCGTCGTGTCCTGGGCAGTCCCTGTTCTCTGCGCTGTTCCACGCCCTCGCCGTTAGTCGGCCCAGCTGACCACTGTGACGAGGCAGTCTGGTTCTGCGGCTGTGGGTTTGGACCCGGGCCTGGACCCTGGCGTTGTCCGGACACGCAGGGATCGGTGTTTGCGGTGAGAGGACAGGGCCGGCGGCGCGATGATGGAGCGCGGTGCCGTGGCAAAAGTGAAAACAAATTCTCGGAGCGGCTGGCATGAGCAATGGCACGGGAGAGCTTTATTGTCCCAGCCAAGGTGATAAGGGAGAGTAATTGCGTATTATACTGTCCGAGAATGTCAGCCTGAAACCAAGCATGAGTGCTCCATCAATCAAGGGTTGTGTGTTTGTGTGTGTGTGTGTGTGTGTGTGTGTGTGTGTGTTTTGAGAGAGAGAGATGTTTGTGTGTGTGTGTGTGTGTGTGTGTGTGTGTGTGTGTGTGTGTGTGTGTGTGTTTCTGAATGTGCATATATGTTTTTGTATGTGTTCATCCTTTTGTCTGCTGGCTGAGTGTATACTTGCATCTTGATATCAGTGTGTGTGTGTGTGTGTGTGTGTGTGTGTGTGTGTGAGAGAGAGTGAGCGTGTGCATCGCACCACCCCACACCTATTTTATCCATCACACTTTGTGTGTGTGTGTGTGTGTGTGTATCTCAACCACTCCCCTATTGTCCATCCCCTTTTTGGTGTGTGTAACCTGTGTGTGTGTGTAGCCAGCGGCCCCTCTCGTCCGACCTGTGTGTGTCTGCGATGGCCAGAGGCAGGGGTGTGTGTGCTGTGTGTGCTGGTGCTGGTGTTGGTGATAGGGCCCAGGAGCGTGTGTGTGTGTGTGTGTGTGTGTGTGTGTGTGTGTGTGTTGGTGATAGGGCCCGTGAGCGGCTGGGCCAGGTCCATTAATCAGTGGGGCTCCCCTGGCCTCCGCCGGCTGACATAATTACAGCCTGCTCCCCGCCGTTCCTCCGTGGACACACACACACACACCTACACACACACACACCCACACACACCACCTCCTCTCCTCACTGCAGCTGCCCCACAACCCCCCTCCATGCACACACACACACACACTCTTAGATCCACACCTCAGCCAGACACACAGCACATAAAACAAGACCTCTGTGTCATACATCCTCCTGTGCAGTGAGACCCCTAACAGAGGTGTGTGTGTGTGTGTGTGTGTGTGTGTGTGTGTGTGTGTGTTGGGTTGTGTGTGTGTGTGTGTGTGTGTGTGTGTGTGTGTGTGTGTGTGTGTGTGTGTTTGTGATGTAAAAGTCCCCTCCTAATGCAACAGCTCCTTCATACTAAGGCCCAGAGGTCTGTGGGTAATAGGTTTTAGGTTTTTAATGATCACTTTGTGTTAGATATTCAAGTCTATGCATGCGCATGAGCAACACTCACAGAGAAAATGGTGGAGAGGGAGGGATGATGTAAGAGTGGCTGAAGAGGACGTTTTTGCCTTCTTTGTCTTTTTAATCTGCGTGTGAGTGTGTGTGTATAGGTGTTACATCACCTTCGATGTGTGTGTGTGTGTGTGTGTGTGTGTGTGTGTGTGTGTGTGTGTGTGTGTTTACATGCACTGGCACTGGTGTGTGTGTTTGCGTGTATGTGTGTGTATTTGTGTGTGTGTGTGTGTGTGTGTGTGTGTGTGTGTGTGTGTGAGATAGAGAGAGTGTGTATGTGAGCGAGAGCTAGGGCGCGGCGTTTTAGCCGCAATCGTGTGGGCTTGAGTTAGCCGCTCAGGGAGGTTGCATCTGGTTCAGCCGCATCAACACTCGGGCCCCATTGAAAAGCTGTCATCATCTCTCTCTGTTTCTCATTCTTCCTCTCCCCCTCTGTCTAGGTTAGGGGTAGGAATCTCACAGTAACTCGCAAACCGACGCGGTCACAACGCTTTGCCCACAATAACAATACAACGTTCCTGGAATGCTCAATGCATTACAAAAGATGTTTCTATGATAAATCACGACATCTGTGTAAAAAAGAAAAAAAGGGATTTATATATTTCTTCACAGTGTTTCACAGCTGAATTGATTTAGCCTAGTGTCATTTTAAATATAATTTGACAGTCAGCATGTAGAGGATTGCCCTCATTCATTTGATAAGTGAGTGACTCTAGAAGTCAAATAGACTGATGAGTCCATTTAGAATATGAATTGTAGAATGTCATTTTTTAGTGAAAATATGGATGGTTGGCACCAGCGTATTGATGACATATCCCATAAAGAATGCAATGTACTGTATATACTGTACGATATATTGTCATATCGATATTTTGTCTAGGTTTTGGGTATCCCCTGACTATACATGTGTATACATCATGTAAGGCGTCTTGGAACGCTTTGAAATGACTAACCTCCATTGAGAATCCACTGCACCCCTAACACGCACAAAGTATCCCGCCCCCATTTTCCCAGAATGCAATTTGTTCATGCTTTTCACTTCACTTATGTAGTCTAAACAAAAAAAGAAGAAAAAACAGACTGTCAGTAAAACTAAACCCTTCCTTGAGACCCTTTTCAATTGTTTGGGGAGTTTTTGTTCACCCCCCTCCCAATTTCCCCTTATCTGCACCCCCCCCCCCCCACACACACACACACACACACACACACATACACACACACACACACACACACTCTGTCTTATCTCTTTCTTTACTCTTTGTTTTCTGTTTAATCTAATAATATATATCTCCCCCTTTCCTTTCCTTTCCTCTCCTCCTCCAACCCCCCCATATTCCCCCTCTCCTTATCTGTTTCATCTCCCCAGATCCAACTGTGCGGAGAACATCCGCAAGCACATCCTGCACACGGGCAAGCACGAGGGAGTGAAGATGTACAACTGCCCCAAGTGCGACTACGCCACCAACGCCCCCATGGAGTTCCGCAACCACCTAAAGGAGACGCACCCCGATATAGAGAACCCAGACCTGGCCTATCTGCACGCAGGTACACTCACTCTCCCTCTCTATCTGTCTCTCCCTCCCTCCCCTCCTCTCTCTCTCTCAGTCTTTCTGCCTCTGTCTTGGTCTCTCTCTCTCCCTCCCTCCCTTCCTCTGTCTTGGTCTCTCTCTCCCTCCCTCCCTTCCTCTCTATCTATCTCTCTATCTCTCTATCTCTCTCTCTACCTTTATCTCTGTGTATGTCTTACTTTCAGATTCCACCCCTTCCATCTTCTCTTTCTCACTTCCTTTAATGCACTCCATCTCTACAACTCTCCTGTCTCCTCCCGACTCACTTCATCATTCTCACTAGTTTTCTCTTGGCCCTGTTTTCTCCAACTCTCTCTCACACACATATACACACACACACACACTCTCATTCTCTCTCTCTCTCTCTCTCTCTCTCTCTCTCTCTCTCTCTTTCCCTTTTTTCTCTCCCTCTGCTCTTCCTGCGCCATTCTCTTCAGCTGTCCTCCCAGGCCTCAGTCTCTCTCCGAGTCCAGCGTCTGCACCGTGTTGTGTTTAATGCAACACCACGACTCCGCCGTGTACTTGTCTGTCGGAGAGCAGCGGTCCGGACTCGGTCCTCGCCCAACCCCCCCCCCCCCCCTCTGTCAGCCGGCATTGTGGCGAGGAAATTGGAATCCCCTCCTGATGGGAATGGTGGCACAGGACTGTATAGGGACTTGTGGGAAGCCAGGAGGTTATTGAAATACACCGGGGGAAGGCCGCATCCAGAATGCTGAAGCCCTGGAAAGCAGACTGTACCTTGTGTGATAGCAGTGTAGAGTGTGCGTGGTGTGAACAGGCTCGAGGGCACACGAGGAGGTCGTGGTCTATTCAGTGCTCTTTGTGGCTTTGTCCTTGAAGTGCCCTTGCAACCTTAGTTCGCGCTCTCTAAGCAGTGAGGAGGGGGGAAAATGGCCTCCCTCTTCGTCTCCTAGAAGGACACATGCGTGTTTGGTCGTCACAGTGACCTGTGGGTCACACCGGCGGAGAAGTGGAGAGAGAGGGGTGTCATGGGTCTCTTCATCCTTTCAAAGAGAGAGAGAGAGAGAGAGAGAGAAAGAAAGAAAGAAAGAAAGAAAGAAAGAAAGAGAGAGAGAGAGAGAGAGAGTGAGTTTACAAATATGCACAGGACTTACTTCCCTTGCACTGCTCACTGTAGTCCCCTCCCTGGGTATACACTCCCATTCAAAGAGAAGAAAACCTTTTACATGTAGACTTGTACAAAGTATTTGTCTTTGCCATGGATTTGCGAGAGCGTTTGACAGCTTGTGCTGCTGAGAGACGTATGTGCAACAGCACGAGCAGTACAGTGTTCTCAGGAGACTCTGAGACCGTGTGACTGTACAGCATGACCGCGTCCACAGAGGCCTACTCGAACCTTTACCTCTTTGTTTTCTCACCTTTACCATCTCAAGGGCTTGTTGCAGCCCTGTAACTGATGTGTGTGTGCCTGTGTGTGTGTGTGTGTGTGTGTGTGTGTGTGTGTGTGTGTGTGTGTGTGTGTGTGTGTCTGTCTCTATGTGCGCGCGTGTGTGTGTGTGTGTGTGTGTGTGTGTGTGTGTGTGTGTGTGTGTGTGTGTGTGTGTGTGTGAAGGAAATGAGTTGCTTTGATGAGAGAGGGGTGTGTGACTGTGTGTGTGTGTGTGTGTGTGTGTGTGTGTGTGTGTGTGTGTGTGGCAGCCTTCAACTGCTTAATCTAAGTGGGCAGAACAGAAGATGGAGAGGCACGGAGAATCCGAAGGTGTACAGGCTGAGGAGGGGAACTGGAGGAGGTGGAGGGGGGAGGGGAGCGAGAGAGAGAGAGAGAGAGCGAGAGAGAGAGAGAGAGAGAGAGAGAGAGAGAGAGAGAGAGAGAGAGAGAGAGAGAAGGACAGCAAAGAAAAGAAGAAAAGATTAGCAGGTAGATGTTGAATTAACCTGCTTGTGATTGCCCGCTGTCAGAGTGGCACTGGGCCCCGCCGCGAGAGCCAAATGGGCTGTGATGGCCGCTC
>NC_084999.1:11148880-11151380 GCF_963854185.1 Sardina pilchardus | reverse complement strand
CTTAGTGACCCATAGCCTAGCATCCTCTAGGATCAATTCTGGTTTTGCGCGTTGCAGCTTTCCAGCATAGTAAATATTGATAAAAAAAATCATAGTTAAATTTGCAGGTAACACCCTGGGGATGGCAAAGAGGGCTCTGCCTTTGAATACCTTCCTTGACTGCAGTTGGGAAACATGTGAATAGGTACGATTGTTTCGTCAGTTTAGACAGAGCAAAAAAAAGCAATGTGTCACAGCTGACATGAAACAGCCGGAAAAATAACTATTTCTGTAACCGATCCGTTCCCCACTGTTACAGTTTGGCCATGAGGCGGGCAGCGGGGAATGCTGGACTCTAATCATTTTTTTTTTCTCTCATACATGCCACTTTAATTTACTTCAACTTTCCCCCTCGTTCAAAAACCCACTCTGCCGCATGTATTGTTTTCTTTCCTCTCCCCTCTCTCTCTCTCTCCCTCTCTTTTGCTCTCTCTCTCTCTCTCCCTCTCTCTCTCTCTCCCTCTCTCTCTCTCATAGTGCTGATTGATTGATGGCTTCCTTGCCCTGAGCCACTGGTAAACATATTACCTACATATTCCCCCCCCCCACTCACGCTGTGCCGTCCTAGCGTTCAGGTTAAGTGTAGTTGCAGGCTATTATACATCATTAGAGCTGGCCAAACAGCCACAGCACCTCCCTGCCTGCCTGCCTGCCTGCATGCCTGCCTGCCTGCCTGCCCACCCCTCCTGCCTGCCGTCACCCACCCCTCCTGCCATCGCCTGGGCGCTCACCGCACTGAGGGAAGAGGAATGAGGCCCGGCGACGTTCTATTGCTCATGCCCCAGCAGAAGGGCCCAGGCTTTGGGAGGAGAGGAGAGAGGAGGAGAGAGGAGGAGAGGAGAGGAGAGAAGAGAGAGGAGGAGAGGAGAGGAGAGGAGAGAGGAGGAGAGAGAGTGAAAGTGGAGAGAAGGGAAGAGAGGAGAGGAGTGAGAGTGAAAGAGGAGAGGAGAGAAGGGAAGAGAGGAGTGGAGAGGAGAGGGTGAAACAGGAGAGGAAAGAAGGGAAGGAGAGGAGAGGAGAGGAGAGGAGAGAGGAGGCCCTGACGTCAGTCACAGACCCAGCCACCCACAGACTGAGCAGTCCATCACCGCCTTTTTGGCTCACCACTCAGGCTTGACCGGAGATCCTGTCTCTCCCCCTCTCTCTCTCTCTCTCTCTCTCTCTCTCTCTCTCTCTCTCTCTCTCTCTCTCTCTCTCTCTCTCTCTCTCTCTCTCTCTCTCTCTCTCTCTCTCTCTCTCTCTCTCTCTCTTGCTCTCTCTCACACACACACTCTTGTTCTCTTTCTCTTTTAGTCTCTCTGTCCTGAGTTATTTGAACGGGGGGTGGGGGCGGGGGGGCGGGGAGGCAGGGAGGTGTTTTCATTTTTGGAAATCATCCACCACCACCAACCCTGACTACACCGTCATGCTCCCTCTAATATGCTGCTGTAATGCAACCAGGCTCCACACAGGGTTGGTGTGTGTGTGTGTGTGTGGGGGGGGGGTGGGGGGGGGGGGGGGGAGTTGGGTTGAGGATGTTACCCCTCTGCCATCTGTACTTCCACTGCAGACTACATCATCATTATGGTGCACTGGTCTTACTTACGGCAGGACAGAGGGGATGTTTTGCTCTGATGTTGTTCCTGGGGCACTGTTTCAATGTGTGCCCTGTTTGCAGTGAATTTGGCTCTGAATTCCCTGTTTGTCTCTTGATGCTGTTGAGGGAAGATGTTTTTCACTGTATGCAGTCAAAAGGATTGAGTTAGAGTCAAACTGTGCGGCCTGGTGTGGTTTATCTTGTGTTATTTTGAGTGGATCTGTGTGAAAACTTTCTTCACTTTCACGGAAAAACACAACTATTGGGACAAGCAAGGAGCACTCTTAATATCGCAGCCATGCCTGCTTTTCTCTCTCCCTGTCTTTCTCTCTCTCTCTGTCTCTCTTTTTTCTCTCCCTCTATTTCTTTCTCTGTGTCTGTCTCTCAACTATCTGTACAGACAAGCAATACACCAAAATTAGCACCCTCTCCCTCTCTCTATCTTTCCCTCTCTCTCTCTCCATTTCCCTCCCTCTCTTTCTCCCTGTCTCCCTCTCTCTTTCCCTCTCCCTCTCTCTGTTCCTCTCTCATTTTCTCTCTCTCTTTCTTTCTCCCTCTCTCTCCCTTTCTCCCACTCATCCTGTCTCTCCCTCTCCATCTCTCCCTCCCTCTCTCTCTCTCCATCTCTCTCTCTCTCTCTCTCTCTCTCTCTCATCCTCTGTCTCTCCATCCCCATCTCTCCCTCCCTCCCTCTCTCTCTCTCTCTCCCTCCCTCTCTCTCTCCATCTCCATCTCTCTCCATCTCTCCCTCCCTCCCTCCCTCTCTCCCCTCCCCCTCCGTAAGTGCGGGCGGGCGGGTGGACGCTGCCGGGGCCAGCACAGCGCCCTGCAGGGCAGAGCCGCGGCCACACCGGCCATGGCAGATGGTGGCCTTGTAAAGGATAC
>NC_084999.1:11133880-11143880 GCF_963854185.1 Sardina pilchardus | reverse complement strand
ATTCATTTTTTATTGTGGATTGTAGATTGATATTGTGGCCTGAGAGTGGATGGGGTGGGGGGGGGGCGAGGTAGGTGGTGGAGGGTGCGGTCCCCTCAGAAAGATGGCTTCACCTTTGTGCCTGGCAGGCCGGTGTCCTTGGGTCCATTTTTTCATCTTTTATCTGCCACCCCCCCCCCAACACACACACACACACACACACACACACACACACACACACACACACACACACACACACACACACACACACACACACACACACACATATACACACACACTCCCCCCTCCACGCTTGTGTTGTGTTTTTTTTTCTGGGCTGAGTGTCAACTCTGTCTCCACTAATGGATGGTTGTGAGGTGTATGTGTGTGTGTGTGTGTGTGTGTGTGTGTGTGTGTGTGTGTGTGTGTGTGTGTGTGTGTGTGTGTGCACAGCGACAGGGCTGCCCACCTGCCCGTCTGCCTGGGGGAGGTGATGCACTGGGAGACAGAGATGCCGGGTGCCTGGCATTCGATTCCGTCATCTACGCTGACCTGGGACACACACACACACACACACACACACACACACACATACACACACACACACACACACACACACACACTCATACATCTTAACCAAGCACCAGCCGCCCACCCACTACGCCACACCTAGACACACACATCATCATCACACACCATCACTTGCGCACATGCACAGACACACAGATGGACTCGCATATACACACTCAACCTCAAGACACACACAACACGTACAGTATAGAGGCTGCTCGTGTTGAGGGGATCAATTTGTTGTGTATAGTTTTACATTGTTAGAACAACAGAACACAACAGCATAAGCACAAGACAGTATACAGTGTTTAGAATGACCTACCACAAGCCATCGTCTCTCTCTCTCTCCCTTTCTCTTTCTCTCTCTGTCTCTTTCTCTCTCACACACACACACACACACACACTCTGCGACCCATCCACCTTCCCTGTCCCCCATGACCTGAATACGGGGCCTGGTGTTTAATCTCCAGACTCTCCTGGGTCACCTTCAAGTCCCGCTCACAAGTCCCGCACACGACGCTCTCGTCCTCACCCCAGGTGAACACTCCCTCCCTCCCTCCCTCTGCCACAGCCAGACGAGGAGACGGATGCTCTCTTTCTGACTCTGACTTTTAGCGCAATTGATTGCGTTGTTTTTTTTTTGTCATGTAATTTGTTGTAGATGGTTTTTGCCTGGTTGCCTGCGCACGTTTTATTCCAGTAATTGGTCGTTAGTGTTTGTTTGAGTGTGTGGGGGGGTGGGAGTTGCGTCTACTCCTCCTGATTGACTCTCAGCGCTGTGTTGCGGCGTAAGAACCCCCCCTTGTAATGTAATTGATCGTAATGTTAAGTGTAAGAAGCCTGGTAACGGACAGTCAGCGTTTCGTAAACGGAGTTTAAAAAAAATATCCCATCACTTTAATTGATCTTGCTTGTTCGGGGCACACGGTAAAGGTTAATTTCTTAAATGTTACAAGACAGCCTTCCCTCAACATCCTAGTATAACGTCCCCTGAAAGGCACGTATAAATGCACACACACTCACACACACACACACAACACCACATACACATTTCACAGGCAAACACACTCGCATGCACTCCCCTCCCGAATTGATCCCACTTGAAGCCATATTCACTAGAGAGGCCATCGATCCCTTAATCAATACACCAGTATACTCTGGAGGATAGCTGTTGGGTTTATGGCCCCTGCTTTATTCCCCTTCCCCTGGCCCGAGCCTCGTGGGCAGAGTTTTTAGCCTGCAGAAGCCCTACCAGGATTTGGGGACTTGGGCTGTGGGATGGGGCGGTGTGTGTGTGTGTGTCGGGGGGGTTGGGGGTTGATGGTGGGACATGCACAGCACCAGCGGAGAGATTTGATACCCGGTGTCAGATTTGTCAGTCCCGAGAAGGTCAGAGTCATCTTGGGTCTCTGTGCGGCAGCCGCGGTACAAAGCAGGTCGCGTATCGACAGCCCGGAGACGGCCTGGCGTCGGCTGCCATCGCTTGTCCCTCAGTGAGTGATTCTTTTTTCTCTTTTTTTTTTTTTTTGTTGCCCGGACCGAATCCCTTTTGATTCTTCTCTGAAGCCTTCCCTGATTGATCATTTACTGTAAGCGCGGCTTATATTTAGACAGACAAGGAAACAAATCACAAAAGGCAGCCATTTTAATCCACAAAGACAAAAAGCGTGCGTTTGAAGAGCTTTTGCTCGCGTTCAAGCTTGTTTGTATCCTAAAACTGGGCCGCGAGGACACCAAAAGCCTGCGCAGTGGTCTTTTGCACGCGCTGCTCCTGCTAACCAAGCTGGACAGACGGGAGAAGACATCATTAATTTCCTGAGACTTTGAGCGCAGAGGCATCATTAGTTTCCGAGACAAAAAAAAAAAAATGGCTGATTTACTTTGAGCCGACTGACAGGGGGGAGATGTTCCCTCTGGTGCCTTGTCCTGTTTTCAGAGCGCGTCGTCGGCCGTGGGCCACTCGTCATGAAGGGGTCAGGGCCTGCCATGTTGGGGGTCATTCCCCTGTAGCTCAGCAGGGGAGTGTGTGTGTGTGTGTGTGTGTGTGTGTGTGGTGGACGAAAGTGGAGGCGTTTGATGTGCAGACGGGCTTCAGGGGAGTACTCTTCAGCCGGCGTTTGATCCTCGCTCGGCACTCAGCCGGCCCTGCGCTCGCCCGGGCCAGGAAATGACATCTGAAACATTTCAATTGCCAGTCCGTCTACCTACCCGCCCCAGCCAAGTCTGTCTTTCTCCGTTCTTCTCCCTCTCTCTCTGTCTCTCTATCCTTCACTCTCACACTTCAACTACCTACCCGCCCCAGCGAAGTCTGTCTCTCTCCGTTCGTCTCTCCCATCCCCTCCTCACCTCACTCTTTTGTCTCTCTCTCTCTCTCTCTCTCTCTCTCTCTCTCTCTCTCTCTCCCTCTCTCTCCTTCACTCTCACACTTCAAGCTTGCTCTCTCGCTCTTTCTTCTCTCCTTTCATTCTGTCTTTTCTGTCTTCCATCTCTCTGTCTCTCTCTCTCTCTATCACTCTCTCGGTCTCGCTCACCTTCTCCGTTAACTCCTCCTGCTCTCCACGTCCATCTCATTATCTCTGTCTCTCTCGCGCGCACACACACACACACACACACACACACACACACTCTCTCCTTTATAGCCCTCCCTCTCCTTCTTTACTTGCATCCCTCGTTCATGTCGTTTTTTCCCAGTGATTTCTTTGTCTGTGGACCCAGTGCCCCATCTCACATCTTCCTTCAACAACCCCCCCCCCCCCCCCCCCATCCCACCCCACACACACACACACACACACACACACACACACACTGCAAGAGTTCCCCTGTTAATGGAACCAGTCAGTCAGAACGTTCAAAACACATATTAAAGGAGAATCAGGGAGAAGCTCCGGCTGGAAGACGGGAGGCAAATCGCGCTGTTCAAATGTTGTCCTTCTCGGCGGCGGGCCGTCCGCCCGCGAGCGCGGCGGCGACATAAGCAGGGCGATGGGACGTGCAACATTAATTTGATTCACGGCGCCCGCTCGCTCGGCGGCGGCCGCGTTGTCGGCGGCGACGGCTGTGAGTGACACCCCATAAACCCCCGACGTGCTGCGACGAGGACGACAGGGGAGCGGGCGGGCGGGCGGCGGGTGGGTGAGTGGGTGAACGGGCAGGGTGGTTGAGCAGACAGCACTAGCTGCTAATGTGACATGCGCCACTCCTGCGTACGGTTTTATGGGAACAGGGAAGAAGCGCACACACACACACACACACACACACACACACACACAGACACAGACACACACACACACACACAGGCGAGGCCATCAGCTCTGTTTAGAAGCCGCTAGACTGCAGTGTAGCTCCTTGTCAGCAAGCACACCACATCCTCGTCCTCATCCTCACTGACCATGAGTCCAGCATTGATTTACTGTACTTGCGGTCACTCAGTAGACTCTACTCTCCAAATTAACTCGGCAAATATAGTATACTCTTGTTTTGTTTGTTTTTAAAAAACACCAATTAAAGCATGGCATGGACTGTTAAAAACACTCCGTTTTAATTAGTGTCGACTATTGTGGAGACCTCTGGACCGCTTATTGGTTGACCTTGCTAATGTGTTCGACCTTTTGAGATATGGGAGTTCCCTCACATAGGTTAACCCATCTACCCCATGGTGTGTGTGTGTGTGTGTGTGTGTGTGTGTGTCTGTGTGTTAGGATGCGCTTGGCTCCGTGCCACCGCGTGAGCCTTTGTTGCCGGAGTGTTCTGAACTCCTGGATTAGCCCTGAGCTAAAGAGCCGTGATGTGAAATGGAAACAGTTCTATCTAAATTGGGATCTACTAGCCAAAGACAATGTGGTTTATGTCTGTGCGTTTCTTCCTTTTTTAGAGAATATTTACCATAATAGCACATGTAAATGCTCAGCTTTAGGGAGCGATAATGCGCCCACGACCCTCGCTTACCTCCCCAAGGCCTTCGAAATGTGTGTTTACGCACCTGTGTATTGTAAAAAAGTAGCGATTCTAAACTATCATAATTTAACGTTAGTTCCGATCCACTATCGGACCGTTTCTTTTTGTCTGAACCGTGTTTTGGAAGCGGGAAGGTTTCTGTTATTTTTTTTATTTTCTGTTTTCCTGTGCCAGCAAGAGGAACACCAAGAGGCTCAGCACAGTCTGCACTCTGCAGGCCACTAATCTTTGCAGGCGAGAGCGTTCGCCCTGTACCGCTTTTAATGAAAGCATCCTCAGCCACGCTACAATCACCCCAACCTATCTAGGCTTATATTTCATTCTGATGGGAGATGTCATCACAACGTATCATCCACGCATGCACCCACACACATGCGCGCGCACACACACATACACACACACGCACACACATACACACATACACATACACACACACATACAGTACACACTCACTCATACAGTACACCCACACACACACACAAACACACACACACGCACACACGCACGCAATACCACCATTGCAGTCTGCATAAATGGCTTTGGCCATAACATAGCATCCGAGAGTATTGCACAGAGCTTAGCCGAGCTGGATTGTCTATGGGCTACATGTGTGTGTGTGTGTGCGTGTGTGTGTGTGCGCGCGTGTGTGTGTGTGTGTGTGTGTGTGTGTGTGCGGTAGCTGTTGTAGCAGCCTGTCAGAGACAGATGCAGAGAAGGCGCTAGAAGGCAGGCGACGCGCGGATGACAGAGTGGCACATCTGCACGCTCACTTCCCTCCTTTATTTTGTCAGTTAGGTGCCTGGAGCACATCGGCGTGCCTCAACCTGGCGCGGGCACTCCGAGCGCCAGATGCCAGTCAAACACATCTCCGTGTCTGTCTCTGTCTCTGTCTCTCTCTCCCCCCCCTGCTTGACTCCTGTCGTGATGGCTGCTATCTGCCACATGCCTTTGAAGACTGCGCGCTGCCTGCCTGCCTGTGTGCCTGAACCGGCTGAGCCGTTGATGATTGGTGTCACGTGATGTGATGCGCGGCTGCAGGGCCTGGCCTGAGGGACATGCCCCCCCCCCCCCACACACACACACACACTCTTCCTGCCTCTGCCAGGTTCTCATCAAGCAATATGCCTTCAGATGGTTCAAATAAAAATAGAAAATTGTCTATGTGTTCGCCACAATTCTTTTCTGTTTTTATTTTTTGTCGCTATAGAACATTTGTCCTCCTTTTATCTGTTGTCAGGGAATGTATCTTTGGCCTTTTTGAATATTATATTTTTGAGTTTCTCAGATGACTTTGTGTTTTTTTTTGCTGATCTCAACATCTCACATATTCAGCTGCACTGCTGCTGTGTGTAAATGATTTGAGCAGTGCTGTGCTGTGCTGAGCCGAGCCGAGCGGAGTCGACTGACCCGAGGTGGCCTGAGTGGAGTACTGAGGAGGACCGCGGCGTGCCGCACCGCGCCGCGCTCTGGCCGCCCTGACCTTGCGGCGCTGGCCGGGCGAGCAGGTGTCCTGCGCCGCGCTGTAGCGGGTCGCCGAGGGCCCTGTAAGGGGCGGTGTAGAATGAGCCACCGCCGCCGCCGCCGGCAGACAGGGTCGCGAGCTGACCTCAGATCAGCTCCGCTACGCTCTGTTCTGCTCGGCACGGTGGAGGGCAGCGTGGCGCGGCACTGAGGCGGCCGATGCTTCCCGAGATCAAATGGGCGCTCCCTCGCTCAGAACTGGACACAGCAAATGTCAGTTGGAAAATGGAGGGATGAATCATTGATGAGGGCTGGTCGACTGGTTGAAAGAGGAGTGTGTGTGTGTGTGTGTGTGTGTGTGTCAAGGGTGTAGCTGTGAGTGTGTGTAAGTGAGAGTGTCGAGGGAGGTGTGTATCTGGGATCTGTGTGTGTGTGTGTGTGTGTGTGTGTGTGCGCATGCGTGTGTGTGTGTGTAGGTTGCTATATTCAGCACTACTGACTGAATCCTTTTCCCAGTCTGTGGAGTTTCCCCCCTGTGAGGTCATCAGGCTCTTTGGTCCTCATATCCCCGACATCATCACCTCCCTCTCTCCCTCTCCCTCTCTCTCTCTCTCTCTATCTCTATCTCTCTCCCTCTCTCCCTCTCTCTCTCTCTGTGTGTGGATGTGAACACAGGGGGGTTATATTCTCATGTCACTCAGCACCTGTGCAAACACAAGCCACACAAAGCCAGTTCTGCAACGCTCAGCAAAATATCCATCTGGACACTAATCCAATCATTTGCATCACTCGAGGCAGCAGCAGGCGAGTCACACACACACACACACACGCGCGCACACACACACTAACCCCAACCGGCCTGTTCGTTGAGGCCCCCGATCAGCCTCTGGGCCTTACGCCGCTTGATCTGGGATTGATTGCTTTGGTCTGCGTGACAGCTTCATTCAGTCTGTCAGTGTTAACTTTTCTCCCTCTCGGTCTCTCTCTCTACCGCATTTTCTTTTTTTTCCCCCTCTTCGTTTTTTTTTTTTTCAAAAGCGTCGATTCAAACAATGATGTTTCTTTTCATCACTGCTCATCACCCAGGCAACGCCATAGCAACCTGTGATCAGGCCACAGAAGAGATCAATTAGCACCATCTGAAGCCCTTAATGTTTTTTTTTTCTCCCTCCTCTTCTTCCTGCGCTCAGGATTAATAAATTGTCACTCTGCTCTCCTGTTAAAACAAGCTATGTGCCAATCCACAAAGTCATAATTACTGTTTTAGCACAGGGATGCAAGTGCAAATTCACAGCTGATATGAAGTGAATCATCACCCACCGGGGCACATGACCCCTTTCTTTTTGCACACACACACACACACACACACACACACACCTTTTTGCCAGACATCATTTCTATTCATGTGTTGTTAGGATGAAACATTTAATGACGACTGTAGGGGAATAGTGATGTTAGCATTAACAATGGAAAATCTGAATTATATATTTAATATGCTGTTTAGCCTTTGCTTAAAGTTTTCCGGATTAAAGCTGGAAAGTTCTAAAAGTTGTTTCCAAGATATATATTACCATGCTGTGTTTAACGTGCAGTATAGGTATTACTTAAAGCTTTCTGGATTAGTTGGAAAGCTGGAAGAGTTGTTTCCCTGTGAGAATCAGAAGATTAACAGAGCCACCTTGTCTGTCTGTCTGTGTGTGTGTGTGTGTGTGTGTGTGTGTGTGTGTGTGTGTGTGTGTGTGTTGTGTGTGTGTGTTTTGTGTCTCCTTCACAGGCATTGTGTCCAAGTCGTTTGAGTGTCGTCTGAAGGGCCAGGGCGCCACCTTCGTCCAGGCGGAGCTGGCCTTCGCCCCCGATGACCCGTCCTCGTCGGCGGCTGCCACGCTGTGCCGCATCGGCGCGTCGGGCCTGGAGGGCGTGGGCTCGGAGCAGGTGCAGCAGGTGATCATCATCCAGGGCTACGACGGCGGCGGGGCGGGCAGCATGGAGGAGTCGGCGGCCGCCACGCTCCAGACGCTGGCCATGGGCGGCCAGGTGGCCGAGGTGCTGCACATCACCGAGGACGGCCAGCTGGTCACGTCGTCGGGTCGCCCGGCGACCAGCGCCGCGGCGACCGCCGCCGCCGCCCACCTGCAGCTGCCGCACGGCGCCACGCAGTACGTGCTGGTGGAGTCGTCGGGCGGAGGGGACGGGGTGGAGGCGGCCGCGGCGGCCATCTTGGAAGGACAGGGGGCGATGGCGATCGGAGGGGGAGGGGGCGGCGGCGTGGTGGTGTCCGAGTCGTCGTCGTCGGCCCTGGACGCGCTCCTGTGCGCAGTGAGCGAGCTCGGCCAGCAGGGCGGCGCCGACGACGGGGAGGTCATGGCGGCCGCGGCGGACAGCGACGGCGAGATCATCACCACCACGGTCACGGACGAGGAGGGCCTCGGCGAGGACGAGGAGCCTCGGGAGGAGGTCGCCGAGGGAGAGGGGGAGGTGCAGGTTTACCGGGAGGTGCTGGAGGGCGAGGAGGAGGGGCCCGAGGCCGTCGGCATGGTCACCCAGGTGGTCAGCCACGGCCCGTCGGACACCCCGCACGACGAGATGGTGCAGGAGGTGCTCCAGTTCGCCGCCAGCCAGCTCATGATGAAGGAGGGCCTCACGCAGGTCATCGTCAACGACGAGGGCACGCACTACATCGTCACCGAGCTGGACAACTCCACCCTGCAGCTAGAGGGCGCCGTCTACGCCCAGAGCGCCGAGGCGGGCTCGGAGGAAGCCGCTCACCTGGAGGCCCAGGGAGAGGCAGGGGAGCAGCGGGTGGTGGTTTACACCGAGGAGGCCACTCACTGCGACCAGCCGGAGGGCTGAGGCGAGACGAGACCACACTCCCCCCTACGTTCTAAACATCCACTCGTTCACCACATAGCGCTCCATATGGTGAACAACTACATGGTGGTGATTCACTATAGACTGCGCTATGTAGAGAATGAGTGGGCATTGCGAGTACGAGCTGAACGTACCCTCGTCTGCTCTGTTAGCACACAACAGCAGCAGCGGTGGGCGTCTGATTCCAGTGGCCCTTCCGGAAGTCAACCACTGCCTGTCAGATCAGCGTCGTTTGTACTCACACGTGTAGCGCGCGCGACAGTTAACTCAGGACGACTGTTATTTTTTTCTACGCTAACATCGCACAGGGCTTGACCTGAAGACGGAGATCTTCCATAGGAACGAGGTGCTGACAGGGCTTTTGGATAAATTGGAATGCGTTTGTTGTGGGGCTGCATAGGACTAAGGAGCAATATAGTGTCATCATTTCTGAGGCCCTTTGTGTCTGTACAAAGAGGCTTTAGTCAACTCGCAAATTAAAATATTTAGTGTCTGTTAGCACATGTGTCAAGTACATGTGTCATTTCAGAATCAGTTACCATGTTTTGGGGGAAAAAAAGCTTATTTAATGTTTAAGAAATATTTGTTTGGTTTATTTTGTATTATTATTATTGATTGATTGTTTGCTGACATTATTGCTTGATTGTTGACTCTGAAATGCGAAGTTTATTTTGCTTGGTTATGTCTTCTGTTTTGTAATTTAAAAATGTTGATCTCAGATGGATGTAGTGTGAGCAAAACTGATAATTGCAGTTAGGAGGTGACATTAGGCTGTGCACGGAAATTCACAAGAGATCACATTTACAGCTCGCATGATGTTTTGAACATCACTGTCACATTTCGTAAGCTCCCTAGTGCTGCCAGAACCTTTGGAAAGCCTTTTGAAGTGCTACCACAACAGACTCAGGAAGGTATGACTATCATCTGAAACATTGTGTGTCTGTTACAGTGCATCTGTTAGCGACATGGCTGTCTCCTGAGCACATAAACCAGGGACTTACGTACGACAGTGTCAAAAGCTATTCTTTCTCCGCATCATTTTATCTGGAGAACTGCTATTAAAAGTGCTCGGAATACTGCATACCATCAATTTCTACCTAGTTCTCCATTGTTTCATAACTTGATCTGTTGAATTCATAGGATTCTTTACAATGAGGTTTCTCTCTGA
>NC_084999.1:11086380-11131380 GCF_963854185.1 Sardina pilchardus | reverse complement strand
AGCAGGTGTGTGTGTGTGTGTGTGTGTGTGTGTGTGCGTGTGTGCGTGTGTGCGTGTGTGTGTGTGTGTGTGTGTGTGTTTAGGGGAATGTCATGTAATGGATTTAGAAGAGGGTGGTCCAAGATGGTAGGAGCCCTTTTCTTTTCCATCACTCTTTGGAAGATGGCGTTTGGAGTTGGGGGGTGGGGGGGGGGGGGGGGGTTATGTATGTGGTTAGCTGAGATTGGGGGGGTTGGGGGTTTGCAGACATCTATGGAGGGAGGGGATGGAGTGTGTGTGTGTGTGTGTGTGTGTGTGAAAGAGTGTGGCGTGTGTATATGTGTCTGGTGGTGGTGGTGATGGTGGGATGTGGAATGTATGTGTGTGTGTGTGTGCAGGGGGTGTTGGGAGGGGGTCAGGTTGAGTATGATAAATATGGCAATTCTATTTAGTGGCCGTCTGTTGAGAGCATATCAGCCTTAGGATCGCTCTCTTAATGCCGGCGCTATCAGTCCTGCCGGCCCCTCTGGCTGTATTAGTATGCTGGGTAATGTGTTCTATTTGTGCCTGGCCCCGGGCTGGCAGGTACAATTCCATTCGGAGGACTTGTTTATTTGCGCTCTGTTTCTCAGGGTGAGCGGCCGCCCCGGACCTGTTACTTCCTGGGCCGGGGGATTGGATCGCTCGCTCGCTTGCTCGCTCACACAGGAAGTGCAGCAGATGGAGGTGGCCGTGGCAACGCCTGGACGGACGTACTGGACACCTCCTCACAGACATGTGTGCGGTTGCAAAACACTAACTTTTCATGATAAAGTTTGCATGGTGTGTGTGGGTGGGTGTGTGTGTGTGTGTGTGGTGTGTACCTTAACTGTACAGTGTAAAGTTGTAAAGTTGTAAATATCAGCATTGTGCACAATTTCATTTCACTTTCACAATTGCAATTTCACTTTCAACAATCTCTTAAATTCGTTGTATTTGCATTGTTTTCACCAAAGACCCAACGTGTCTGGACTGGAGGCTCTGTCAGTGTCTGCACTGAGAACCAATATGACTTTAAAGTGAGCTAAAGATGTGTGAGCCCTCGTGCTCACTGCTGCTGATGATGAGCGAGATACTGTAGCCTCCACAGTGATTAGCTGGCCAGTGCAACACAGCTCTCCTTTCTTCTGCGTAGGGAGCAGCACATGGTGTGGGGGAGGGAGGGGGGGGGGCTGGGGGGGGGGGGGTGTTTGGTGGGATTGATGGGGGTTCCACAGCCCGTCCCAGGGCCTCGTGGCGTGCACCCCCCCCACACCGTCCCAGCGCACCCCACCCCTTCTCTCTGCGCCACTTGGGCCCTTTGATCACGTTAATCCGGGCCGCTCACACAGATACCCCGCCACACATACCTCAAACTCCCCACGATGACACTCCACCTCATTCCACCCCTGCTCGCCGCATTCATGCAAGGAAGAAGGAGGAAAAAAAGAGCTAGAAAGAAAGTGAGACAGAAAGAGAGAAAGGGCCGAATGACCCCCCCCCCCATTCCTAAATGTAGAGGGGGAGGATTGAGAGAAAGAAAGAGAGAGAGAGAGAGAGAGAGAGAGAGAGAGAGAAATAGCCAATGTATAGAGCCATCTCTCAACACTTCATTACTGAGAAGGCTCTGATTGAAAAACGATGCTATTAGCTGGACAATGTTGGAGTGCTGATCACAGAAATAACAGCGACTTCAACCTTGAGCCAGAGACAACTGCAACATACTGTACTGTGGCTGGCAATTAGAATAGTGGAGTCCTCTTACACACACATACTGTACACGCACGCTCACATTCCCATTCTTTCTTTCTCTCTCTCTCTCTCTGTCTCTCTCTGTCTCTGTCTCTCTCTCTCACTCTTTCTCAGACATGCTTTATCTCTCTGTCATGCTGTACTGTCCTCTCTTTCTCAGTCACAACCAGAAATATCTGCACATTCTGTTGCTCACATTTAGAGGTGAGTGAAAGAAAGACAGACAGAGAGAGATATAGAGAGAGGAAGAGGAGTAAGAGAAGAGGAGGGAAGGTTTTGAAACGACTGACGACACCGAGAGGAAGATGGACACTGGTCCTGCCTCTCTCTCTCCTGAGAGAAATCCTCTCAAAAAAGACAGAGCACTTAGCAAGAGCAAAGAAGAGTGTCAAGTTCTCTAAAAATAATTTGGGCAAATCTGTTTCAACCCCCCCACCCCCCCACTCTCATCCACTTCCCCATTTCGGTTTGCAATATTTAAAATCTGTCTCTGGAGAGATATACAGTATGTTAAATCTACTGGCTTGAATTAAGCACTTTAACACATTTTTTTTTTTTTTTTTTTAACCTGATGTCACCGGGGAATTTCGAGTTCCCAGAGAAACAGGCACGCAAACCTCCCTTCTCCAACTCCTTCTGAGGTAATTCACCTTCTCTTGGCTGTGACGGCTTTCAGTCTTTCCAGTAGGCTAGTTATGCGACCGGAAAACTTTTTTCTTTTTTTTTCCGGAGTTTAATGTGACCGGCAGGTCTCCGCTGCCCAGTTGAGAGGAGATGGACCGGGACATTTTTGGTACGCATCCCAAAGCTGTCGGTAACTCGCACCGAAATAGAGTTCACACAAAGAACACAAGTCACTCCGATTCATAACTTCGTTTTTTTTCTTTTTCTCAATATGGCATAACACTAACACATTAAGAGACGCCATTTCCTGTTACCTTTCTGGAGCTCTTTTGTTTCCCGCCTTTGTTTATGTTTTCCTTATGACTCCTCACGCTAACACCTTACACTCCCTCCCACATGTTTCACGGAAAAGGGGGGAAAAGGGGGAAGCTGGCACAAGGGAGCCCCTCCTTGAAGACACACACACACACACACACACACACACACACACACCTTTGAATGAGCTCATTTACCGGATATGCGCTTTAAGTTTTTGTTTAGATTGGATTATGGTGGTATTGCACACGACTCCGTCATTAAACCATTTCAGCCCCTAATCTTCTGCTTCTGCGGGTGGGGGAGCGTTTATGTCATTCAAAAAAAAAAAAAAAAGAAGATTCAAATAACACACTCATGCCATCACTCTAGATGATCCCTTTAACGCATTTTTCTCAAAAGTGTTGCTTGCATTTTGTGAGTGCGAGACGGATGTATTTTTTATGCAGAGAAAAAAAAAGGGAAAAAATTGGATTTACAAATAGCTCTTTAGTGGGATGGATGGCTTAAAGAGGCCAGGGTAGCCAGACTTAGGCTTATACTTAGGCGTGCTTATCCACAGCTGTACACACACACACAAACACATACTGTACACACACACACATTCACACACATGTGCACATAAACACACATGCACACGTTCAAGTCGTGCCCTCCTTTCCTTCTCGCTCTTTATTCATCCTTTCACTCTCCCTCCACATATCTGTTCATCTTAGTCGCCATAGCGCCCGGAGAAGGTGATCGTCCTGTGGCTCTCTCTCTGCAGCGGTCAGCGTGCCTTCTTGGAACCAGAGTGGCCCTTGGACCCTCACCCCCCCCCCCCCCCATCTCCTCCAACCCCCGACTCCCAACCCCTCCCCCACCAGCCCCCTCTCCCCTGGCCCAGCTCGTGAGGGAGGGAGGGAGGGAGGGAGGAAGGGAGGGCAGCCCAACAGCACTGGGGGCCCAGGAGTGAGATGGGTTTGTGGGGTGTGTGGGGTGGGGTGGGGGAGGCGGTGGGAGTTGTGGGGGTGGTTCACCCGGTGGTGGTGGTGGTGCTTCGCAGATCATGCCGTGAGGCTCCACGGGAGTGATAAGAGCGAATAAGCTGTCAGCGACGGCGTCGGATGGGCCTTATTGTTCATATTTAGATGGCGGAACAATGGAGGCATGTCAGACTCCCATAGTTCATAATCTGCTGATGCTGACCAAGTGTCAGGGTGATCCATGAGCGCGGAGGCTCCTGCATCCTTAAGCAATCCCCTGTAGGAATGTCATGGGGGAGAGTACAAATGGGACAGCATCTGCTGGACTATAGATAGATAGGTATAGAAAGAGAAGGGGAGGGAATGAGAGTTTGGAAAAGGAGGGGGGGCAGAGAGGAGGAGGAGGGGGAGGTAGAGAGAGAGAGAGTGAGAGAGAGAGGGGGGAAAAGAGGAGAAAGCAAAGAAAAGGACATGAGACAGATGGATAGAATGGAAATTAAAGAGGAATAATGGTGGGATGAAAGAAAGAGCTGAGGAGGTGAAGGCTTCATTTTCATTTTTTTTTTCCTCTTTTATTTTTTTAATTCCTTCAAGAAAGCGAGGAAAATTAGAACTTCTTGATTGTGAAAAGCGCAATGGTTGCAACTCAGGCAGTGGCCGCCAGCACCTGTGTTTCCGACAGGGAAGTGTGTGTGTGTGTGTGTGTGTGTGTGTGTGTGTGTGTGTGTGTGTGTGTGTGTGCACATAAGGCCATAATAAAGACACTGAAGACAGACAGAGAAAGATGCTAAAGATGATGAGGCCAAGAGAGAAGAAAAGAAGTGCATAGAAACGAGGACAGAGAGAGAGAGAGAGAGAGAGAGAGAGAGACCTCATGAGGGGCCTGCGGTGTCAGACGAGGATAAAGAGAATGGGTTTCAGCTGAAAGAGGAGGCCTCTGGATGCTCCTTCCAGCACAATTAGATCTTGATTCAGTCCAAGTGTCAGGGCCAGAGCAAAGGCTCCAAACACCACTGTGTTTCCACACGCCATCCTCCTCCACCTCCAACCTCTGCCCTGTCCTCCGCTTCGAGCCTCTGCTCGTCTCGACACGAGACAGTGATTAACACCTTTGAAATATTCAAAATCTTCTTTTTCTTTTTCTTTTTTTTGAGTTGTGTGGACCTTGTGTCGCCTCCCGCGCCTTCCAGAGATGTGCGTGGAAGAGAGTGTTTGTGTTGTTGCTCGCGAGGCCTCGGAGACAGAACTTTTCTGGAAGAGGATATGACACGTTGTTGGCAAGGTTGTTGTCAACACTTAGTTTTGCTGTGAGACCAGCACAGACACTTCAACATCAAGACATTTTAGTTTGTGTGTGTGTGTGTGTGTGTGTGTGTGTGTGTGTGTGTGTGTGTGTGTGTGTGTGTGTGTGTGTGTGTGTGTGTGTGTGTTTGTGTGTGTGAGAGAGAGACTGGGATTTAAAAGTGTGTCTTAAAGAAAGCCCTCCCCCCAACACACACACACACTTCTCCCTCTCTACAACCGCCATTTGCTGTCAAAACCATTAGACACGTAGGCAGAGAAATATGAGATGGTATCAGTAACGCATGAGCACCAGTAATTAGCAAGTGTGTTTGTGAGAGAGAGTGTGTGAGCATGTGTAGTGTATGTGAGTGTGTGCGTGTGTGTGTCGACCCCAGCTCGACAGGTACAGGAAATGGGAATAATCACCATCCCAAACCTTCTTCTTCTTGAAACTGAATCTGAATTATATATCGCCCATTGTGTGTCGCGGTGTGTCTGTGTGCGACCGTAATCGTGATGTGATACGATATGCAAATGGTTTCATAAATTTTTAGCTAGCTCCCCATGTACGGGAAAACAGACGCGACTGGCCCTGTCATGCCATCATAATTACCAGGGGTGCGTTTAGTGAGGTGTCTGTCCCTGGAAAAAAAAAAAAAAAAACTGTGTGTGTCTCCGGTGTCAGTCCCTTGCGTGATTCGCCACTCCTGGTCGTGTCAGTTCACATTGTGACTTAAGCTTGGCCTGTCATGGGCCAGCACACCAGCTGTGCTAGCCATGAATGCGTGCAGAGGCCCCTAAATCCCCACCCACCATTATTAGCGCCACCGAGGCAGGCTAGCGTTGCACTTAGCGCCGGTGTCGGCAGTCATCTTTATGGAATCTTTATGGCCAGCGGTGATAATGTGTGTGTGTGCGTGTGTGTGTGTGTGTGTGTGTGTGTGCGTGTGTGTGTGTATATGTGTGAGAGAGCAGAAGAGCTAACACTTGTAAAAATGAGGCGTGACAGTCTTACACGGGAAGATGATCTTACCCCGTGCGCTTTATTGGAAAACGGTGTTGCCATCCTGTTTAATACGTCAACATGCTTGGCTTAGATTGGCAGCACGCCTGGTGCTTGCGCAGAAGGTCTGAGGACTTACCCAGAGTGCACTGCTGCGCCGCCATGGCCACCATTGTTCCCTGCCTCCCTCTCTCTCTCTCTCTGTCGCCGGAGTCCTGCTCAGTGTCAGGGGCCCGGGCTGTGACATCCAACACAAACAGCGCAGCCCCGGCGTTCTGACAGGAGAAGAGAGCACCTTTTTGTATGCATGCTAAATGTCAGGCGACATCAGCGCGGCGGCGCAAGGTTAGCCAGCCCTGCGGCGCGGCCGGCCTCCCACCCCCAAGGCCACCACTTGCCCAGTAATCACACAGATCCTGTTACCTTTCGCCCGTCTCTACACAGCAAACCTGAAACCCTTCCTGTCTTTTCACGCCCGTCACCCCCCGCCCCACACACACACACACACACACTTACACTTACGCCACACACACCTTCTTCACTCCAGCCTTGATTCTTGTAGTGTTAGGTTATTTCTGTGCACACAAGCCCCATTTGTGCGCGGCCATATCTGAGGTTTACGACTTGATAATTCATGCCACATTTCTCACTTTCTGAGGCGAAGCTGAGTGTGTCTAGCTACAGGTTTTCAGAGGTCCACTTTGAGTTTTCTGCCGAACAGCTCTAGCCAAATGCCCAAGCTTGGATTCTGTGCTATTAGACACAGTCAGAGGGGGCTTCTGTTGAAGGAAGACAGGCCGCTGACATCATTGTAATCTGGTACAAGCCCAGAAACTAAAATAAAAGTGGACAATCCAAAGGGAGAAAATAGATAAGTGTTAAATGAATAGACAATTTCCTTCCCCATTGCTCGTTAGAAACGTGAAATTCGATCTGCCTTTTCAGGACAAAAGAAAAAACTGTTAAAGACTAGGAAAGATGTCGTAATTTCACCATGTTTAATACCTACTCCACATGTTACACAGTAAATTACTAGCCATGCCACTAAAAGAAAGCAAAGAAAAACATGTCCACTACCCCTGTCCCCGCGCAGGTGATGTCATACTCCAGCAATTCAGGGAAATGTGGCGCCCGCTAGCCCTATACCTGCAACTGAAGGGGTCTCAGTAGTGCAGTGCATACACACATGATGGCAACACAAACGAACCCTTACAGCAACCCAGGGAGGAAAGCGCAGGGAATCGCTGCAGCCTCAGGCATGGTGTGTACTGTATGCCCAGGAGGGCACCTTGTGGAAAACACAGTGACCTAAGCTGCCGCCATGCAGCTGTTTCTGCGCTCTGGCGTCGGCCAGCTGCCTCCGATACGCGTGGCAATGTTTGCGTCAGATCACAAGAGCACTAACCACACCACAGGCATCCAGCTGGATGTCAATCACGTGGCTGAGTGCCCATTATTTGTCAGAATAGCTGCCACACCTTTGGGGCTCCACCCCCACAATGCTGCACAGTTGTATTGTTATATTGCATGCATGTAATTCTTGTTATGACGGGTCCACTAGAACAAATCAGTGGCAAATACTTGCAACATATTGCATTTGTTATTGTAATGTTCATTGGCATGTATGGTATTGTATTATTGCATTAAGTTAAAAATATTTTTGAATACGCAATCCATAGTAAGGGTTTCCTAGTGTTGTAAAATGAGACCCAATATGGTTGTGTTGTTACACACTCCCCATAGGGTCCTTATGGTGATCTTAATTGTGAAGATTTTGTTGGCAAGCAGGCTTACAAGAATGTGTAGAGCGTCTGTACACTCTGTACAGACCTAACTGACAAATTTCTCCCCATTTCTCCCCGAAAGCCATTGTTATTGGCTGTAAGAATCATTAGCGGGGTTCTGTTTGAACACAACGGCTACTTTAAATTTGGGTTATAATTTTCTTCCGAACTTAGCATAAACATTGCAATGAAAAATTTAACAATGTGTTAAATGGCTGCCCTTGGTATGTTAAATCGCAGGATAATGACAGCACTTTTGAATTACAAACACTCTCGACTATGCTAAAATGAAGAGCAACGGAGTATGCCAAATGTGGCTAATTAGCCGCTACTAACCTCAGCTTCTTTAACAGCAAACACTCCTGATGTTCATAAAGGATTGCTGTTAGCACATACGGAGTGTTGCAAAACATCCATTCAAGCTGTTTCACTTGTAATGAACACACAAATCACCGCAAACCCATATTACTAAATGGAGAGTACTGCAGACATGGGGGCAAAATGCATATTAGCCACATAGCCTATCCATATCAGCACAGAACCACATGAGGCTACTTTCAATACACGCTTGACCCCACACTATGCTGTAAACAAAATGTGCACATCTTGCTGCCTGCGAAATTGGTTTCTTTGTATAATAACTTGGCACATCTGAGTCACTAGTTCCAGTTTCTGCATTTTTAATGATGGATGTGAGACGTGTTACAAAAAAGTCACGGGGGTCACACGCGGTTGGACTTCGCCTCGTCTCAGCACTCTCCGCGAGCCGTTAGCGAGTAGCGGCGCACCGCGAACCCCCGTGACCTTTGTGTCCTGCAAAGGCCAGAGGAACAAGAGTGATGAGGCCTCGTCCAGGAGCGGAGCAGTGAGAGAACGAAGAGGACTCTTAATTAATGAGGCTGTTTGCGGTCACCCGCGGACCACATAGCACACACAGGGAGAGAAACTCACGCTGACGGGGAGGAGGGGGGGGGGGGGTGGGGTCAGTACTTAACGAGGAGGCCGTCAGATACGATGTCCGCCACAACCAAGGGAAGGGATTCTGTTTCTTCCATCGAAGGCTCTCCATTTAGCCAATCACCCGTTCTGGACATGCTATATTTAGAGCTTCAGCACCAGCACAGGACATGCGAGAAGGAACATAAGACAGATTAGAGACTTTTCAAATAAATTAGGGAACGCGGCTCGCTGTCGAGTGGCGCGGAGACGATGTTGCCGTGGTGCGGCGCGGCGCGGCGCGGCGGCAGTGGTGGTGGTGGTGGCCGAACTCTCCATAGACTAATTACCTCGGTCTAGCTGATCCGATGCCAGCACCCCTTTCCTTCACACGTTCAGCAGTTAATCAAGGAAGAGAGTCTCATCCCCCCCCCCCCCCCACCACCACACACACCCTTCTCTCTCTCTCTCTCCTCCTCTCTGTCCTCCTCTTTTGCCAGTTCTTTTCTCTCTCTCTCTCTCCCTCTCTCTCTCTCTCGCCCCACCTCTCACTGTCTCGCTCTCTCTTTCTTCGAATACGGCTTTTAAGAAAAAGCAACATTGTTTTTCCTTCCCCCCGGTCTGAGGCAGGTGAGAGAGATCAGGCATGGGTGTGTGTGTGTGTGTGTGTGTGTGTGTGTGTGTGTGTGTGTGTGTCGGGAGGGGGAGCGGTGTTTAGGATGGAGTACGAGAGCAGGTGGAGGAGGAGGAGGAGGAGGAGGAGGACGAGGAGGTGGTGGTGGTGATTAAAGTGGCCTGATGAAGGACGCTAGTGGTGTCACGGCACCTTTTGGGACTTCTGTTTTAAGTGGCCTTAAATAAGATAATAAGGACGGCCCGCGCGCGTGCGGCGAGAGCATTAGCCTTAGCCGCGTGGCGTCCGCGTGAATGGCGCTAGCTTGCACAGGGCGCGGGGTTTGGCAGTAATGAGCCAGAGTTGCTTCACCATACCAACCTCATTAATCCCCCCCGTTTTTTTTTTTCTCCAAGCATTATCACCACAGCCCAACAAAGCCTGCCATCGCTGCCGCTGCCGCTGCCGCCACCATCTTGGCTTATAGCATGAGAGAGCTGCCATATTCGCTCTTCCCTCTATCTCTCTGTGAGCCAAGCAAGCCATCCACCAAGCCCCTTCTCCTCGCAATTTATTATACCCCGCACCCAGACCAGAGCGAAACCTCCCAGTATGGACCTATCTGTCATCTCTACATTATCAGTAAAACACACCACCTTCCATATTGTGCTACAAGGGCTCCGGCAAATTACTATTTTTATGGGCCATGATAAAGGAAATGCTGCCTTATGTTCAAATATTTTACTGTCAGGTGCGCCACAAGGATTGAGTGTGTTGCTTTTGGAGGCTGCTTGTTTGTACAGCGGTAATAGATGTGTGTGTGTGTGTGTGTGTGTGTGGGTGTGCATGCGCGTGCGTGTTTGTGTGTGTGTGTGCGTGTGCGTGTGCGTGTGCGTGTGTATGGCCAATCATGTGGAGTGGAGACGTATACACTATTACATAAGGGATAGCATTCTTTTTTTGTGATTAAAATTTATATTAAAACAGATATGTAATTCTACAGTAAGGGAGCAAATCCTTGATGTCTACATGTCTTTATTTCCTTATGTAAACCTTTGTCGCAGGTCTTTTGAAAGGAAGGGGAAAAAAACTCAGCAATAATGCTGTGCATATTGAGTCAATTATAAATGACTGCCTGGCTGATGCCACATAGTGTATTGTAACTAAATGTCCTTATGTTGACATGTTACGTAGATGAGAGAACTACAGTGGCTATTTATAGCCAGCCGAGTCATTGTCATGTTCCTCACATTTACATAGTTTTCACCATTCGTGCAGAATAAAACCCATCCAGCCTCTCTGGCCTTCTGTACCATAAACACCAGGCCTAATGTATATTTTACTGTTCTGCAGAGATTCAATGGCATTAGCGCTCTCTCTTTCTCTCTCTTTCTCTCTCTCTCACTCTCTCTCTCTCTTTTCTCCTCTTTCTTTCTCTCTTTTCTCAACCCTCTCTCTCAATCCTTTCTGCTCTCTCTCTCTCTCTCTGTCTTTCTATCTCTCACTCTCTCTCTCTTTTCTCAACCCTCTCTCTCAATCATCTCTGCTCTCTCTCTCTTTCTCTCTCTCTCCCCCTCTCCCCCCCTTCCTTCACTTCCTCTCTGTTTCTCTCTGGCCAAAAGGGTGGCATATGACAACAGAGTATTTATGACCCTTTGTGTTATATCTGACAATGGCGCATGAAGATAAATGATTGTCACGAACCCATTACACTAATTTCTTGCATACTCTGTCACATCTACCAACTCATTAACAAACTAAAAAAAACACAGCAGAAAAAAGCACAGTTGAAAGCATAATCATACAGAGTAGATGACAAAACGGTCTAGGGAATAAATGGCAATATGGTGGAAAATCTGTGTATCTCTGTGTCCTTGTCTCTCTTTTATCTCCCTCCTTCATTTTCTCTCTCTCTCTCTCTCTTTTTTTCTCTTTCTTTTAGCACGCCTCCTCTTTTCACTCTCAATCCCGCTTTTCTGACAGATACCACAGACCTAAAGTGACAACCCTTCAAACGACAGGCGCAGAAACCAAGCATTAATTAAGTCATTGCCGGACTGTAATTTCCTTGAGAAGTAAAAAAAAAAAATGTGCAAGAAAAGGTTACAGAGACCTTTTCTGTGTCAAAATTACCATTCGTCATGAATATTAATGCGCCTAATGAAGACAACCTTTGCTTCATCAAGAATGTTCTGGAGCAGGTGCCAAGCTGATAGACTCGCCCTGTTTTCTCCCTTCAGTCCGCAGCCAAACTGGCACACGTGGAGATTTACCCATTTATGTCAAAGCTCCGTCCACCGTCACTGCCACCCCCAGTACACACACACACACACACACACACACACACACACACACACACACACAGACTTCAGTGCTGTAAGGTAATGTCATATTGCTTTGAGTTCAACCAGTAAATTCTGTCTTGTGCAGCTAAACATGGCTCATTTCCTTAGCACCCTTCATGTGATATAATTGACCTTGAGGGGGTCGAAAACCTTTTGCTTTGGTCCAACCAGTGAGGCTCTCTGGAATTGTCTTGATCTCCACTGCCGCTGGTGTAGCATGGTCACAGGATGGGCTTTGTGTCATACTCAACGCTTTCATATTACTCACTAAGCTCAAAAAGGAGGCAAAGGTGTGTGTGCTGTGCGTGTGTGCGTGCGTGCGTGTGTGTGTGTGTGTGTGTGTGTGTGTGTATGCATGTGTGTGTGTGTATGTGACAATTTGTGACAATGTGACAATTTGTGATAATGCACACATACATATGTGTGATATGTGTTTGTATTCTCATACTGTATGTATGTCAGCCAAGGAAGTGTGTGTGCATGCGTAAAAATCCATATGGATTTTCTCTCTATCTAATTGACTCACTTTTGAGTGTAACCCATCACTCTCTGTGAAATGAGACATACACACTCCTCCCACACTGACTCAACTCAACCCAAGACCCGCATACCGCACGCACACACACCCACCCATACACCCTCACACACACACACTCATAAAACCAGACTCTCTTCTTCTCTCTAGACAGATACAGTGTAGTCGTCTGTCTATCCCGACGGGACAAAAGCCCTTCTCTCTTCGACATCCCTCTCTCTCTCTCTACCTCTCTCTCTCTCCAGCTGTCACATGCCTCTCATTAATGCAGTCCTGTCCTGTCACAGCCCAGCCCACCCTACTCCAACACTCTCACCCCCCCACCTCCACCCCCACCCCCACCTGGGGTATCTCACCGGAGGGTGACAGTTGGCCGGTGACTGACGGCTGCTCTTTTGTGGTACAGGAGATCCTTCACTGCCAACACTTTGGTGAAGAGCCCCTCTGCTGTCACTATGTGCAGCCGAGAGACAGGGACGTCTTCTGTACACATGCGATAACCCCACTTAGGGTGTAGTCCGTCCTTTATGTCTGCCATAGTTATAGGTAATGCTATAGCTCTCAACTTTTAACTTTATACTATACATACGTCTTTGAACCAGGCCTAGAGAAGTTGCCCTAGCTGTAAAGCTTTTTCACACACATGGATGTTGAATATGAATTCACTATTAGCATATAAAATACCTATACTTGCAATGAGTGAACACTTGTGTGTAGCCTATACTTGTACACTACAGATAAGCAACAGTCCAAGCTAAAGCCATATACTGTAGGCCAAGGCCTCTGCAATATTTTATAAATGTTTTAATTTCTCAAATGTAAAGATGTTTGGCTATAGCTAGATACACACATCTTTACATTTGAGACATTGTGATACACGTGTATAGTCAATGGACATATCAGAGAGGTAGTCTCCATATGCTGTTGAAGGCAGAGGTATGTTGTGTTGACATGTAGTTGGATCGCTTCCACCTATTTATTGTGATATTTTGTGTGGGCAGATGTTTAGTTTTAGTTTTACATTCACTTGTCAAAGAACACATACATGTTTTACCATATAGTGCAGTGTATAGTATAATAGTGTACGGTACCTATGCCCCAAGAGCACAGTATCAGGAAGTGTCAGTTTTGTTGGTGTGCATTCCAGAATGCATTCCAGAATTGTGTTACGGGCGACGCTAGTGTGGCGTTGTATGCACTTTAACTCCACAGTGTTGTCTGAGGACACGGCAGATCACATGTCACCACTTCCAATGAACTCACGCGAATGAGCCCCTGGCTAGTGATAAGGCCTGACAGAGAATTGACATCCCAGCCCCGCACTGGCCCGTTCGCACTAAAGCTCCCTGCCACACAGCAAATGACCTTTTGCACATCCATCTGAGAGGGAAATAATTGGCCATTTATGGGCAGGAGAAAGAACTTTCATGCTATCACTCAGTTACATTTTTATCTACATAAACTATATACATAATACATAAGTCAAACATAGCCACGGGGGTGTGTGAAACTGATGAAAAACTTCATAAATAGGCTACAGAGGGCTTCAGCATGCTTTTCCTGTTACACCTCATGATAAAGACTTGACTTTAATCACTCTCTCTCCCACCGCCCCTCCCTCTCTCTCTGCCTCCCCCCCCCCCCCCCCCCCCCCCCCCCTCTCTCTCTCTCTTGTCTTGTCTTTGGCCCCTTTGTTCCAAACGCGGCTAAGGCAGTCGGTACATAATCGCAGTCCAATCGAAACAACATATATGCATTTACCCAATTAGCCACCAGACACACACTGTGCATCGAATGAACGCCGCCATGAGGGAGTCCAGCGCCTTGGATATGGAACAAAGCTGACCTCCCCCCGTCGACGTGGCTCCAGATCAAAACTATACATTAAATGCGCTAATAACTTTGGCTTAGGCCTGCATCGACAGGGGACTAGAGCGGGAGGGGGGGTGGGGGGGGGAGTGGAGGAAGGGAGAGCAGGTCTGATTCATGAGGGGACAGTGGACCAGGGAGTGACGCCCAGCGCTCCTGTTGCGGTGCCTTGGGGAGTCCCCGGCGCTTGCCGTCTCTACTGGCTTGTGTTAATTTAACGAGCGCTAACACTTCTCCGATCCCTCCTCTCTCGTCTTCGGCTTTTTTTTTTTTTGTGAGTAATTAGAGTGAGGTGGGTAGATACCCACGGAGTGGAGGGAGGTTTGTGGGAGCGGGACGCACACTGTGCGCTTGTCTCTCATCACCCCTCCAACAGAAGCAAATTAATAATTGGACTGGGACTTTGATTCTGGGGGAGAAAAAAAACGGTTTGATAAGTTGGAAAGTTTCTAAAGGAGATTAAACTGACTTAAACGTGTAATATGGCTTCAATGAGCATTATGACTGGAAAAAGGAGCGACTAGCCACCTGTGGTCAGATAGCAACACTGCCTCATTTGTAAAGCACTGGTCATATTCATCATGTGTGATGGTTAAGGTGACCAGATGTCCGACACCAAAACCAGGGACATAATCCCAAAAACGTGAGTAAAATGGGGACATATTCAGTTTTACTATCAATTTGATTGAAATACATACAAGTTTAATCCTCAAAAAACAGGGACATACTGTAGGCCTAGGTAGTTTTTCTGTATTTTCCCGGGGACAGGCAACCAAAAATGGGGACTGTCCCCTGACACCAGGGACGTCTGGTCACCCTAGCTCAGGTTCATTCAGCAAACCATGTTCTGTTTGCGAGTCTTTTTGTACTTGGGAAGCATCTTTGCAGAGAGAAAAAAAAAAATTGCGGCAAAGTTTCAGTTCACATGAAGCGTTTACAGTTTTTGCCCGTTGCTTGAACACATTTGGCAAAACTTCGCTCACCGTACCAAAACTCTACACACTAGTGGAACATAACACAACACTAGGAAATAAACCTTTCACATGTATGCCAAATTGAAACTCTTCTATCAGTACCTAAACTCTGCAATCAAAACCCAACAATCCTTTGTCAAAATGTAACTCTGGTGACAAAATGAAACACACTTGCATCATATGCATACACTTGCAAATCAGGAGGAATACACTAGTCTACTTTATATAAAACATATTTGCTTGAATACATCTAGAAAAACTTCACTCATTGTGCCAAAACTCTAAACACACGTAAACATGACACAACACTGGGAAATATACCATTCACATGACCATTTCCAATGGCAAAACTGAGGGCTTTTTGTAGATGGCTGATTGGTGTTCAGTTTTGCAAGTAAGTGTGTTCAGGTGTGTATTTGAGAGTTTGCAATTACCCGATGTGTTTTGTATTTTGGATATATGTGTTTAACAAATGGTACTCTGAGATTTCATTTTTGAACGAAGTGTCTTATGTATGACAAAGAGAGTAGTATGCAGGACCAAGTGTGTTGCATAAAGGAGTAAGTGTGTTGCAGAATTGCAACTAGAGTGCAAAGCAGCACTTTTGTTAAAGGTATAGGTACATGTGTTTGAGATATGGCAACAAAACTTCAAGTTGCGTTACTTTAGTCTAAGCATGGGTCTATAGTGTTCAAGCATCGGGCAAAAACTGTAACTTAGAACCTTAAAATATGTATAAGCTCCCACTATGTGTCATACATCCAGACAGGAGCAGTAATGCGAACACACCTTGTCATTTAGCATTGCTAATCAGTGGCGAGGCTACGGAGTTAGCTCAGAGGTGAGAAGACGTAGGTAGGGGGTTAAAAAAAGAACTGGGAGGAGATGATGGGTTATGGGGGCTAATACTTCATCAGACACCAAATTATCACCTGAGCAGAGGTGAGGGTGTCCTCTCTTCTCTCACACCGAGGATGTTTCCCCTCCATACACACTCGTCAGGGCAGCGCAAAATGCTACGGCTAAAAGCCTGCTGTGAGAGATCCTTAAGGAGCCACAACAAAAATCAATCACCGATGCATCAACCTGGTGGATGACTTCAACATTCTGTGTACTTACTGAGGCCATAAACAAACAAGAGGACCATTACATCTCGGATATAGAGAGAGGCTGTAATGGCAAAGTTTGACACTTGAGGAAAGATGGTCAGGAGGAAAGGATAACAGTTCATATTGAGAGACAAAAAGAGGGGGTGGCGGGTACAGACAGAGATGTGTGTGTGTGTGTGTGTGTGTGTGTGTGTGTGTGTGTGCGCGTGCTTGTGTATTTGTGTGTGTGTGTACAGTGTTGGTGATAAGGAATACTGACAGGAAGAACAAAATGGAGAGTGAGGATGCAGGAGATGTGTGTTTGTGTGTGTGTGTGTGTGTGTGTGTGTGTGTGTGTGTGTGTGTGTGTGTGTGTGTGTGTGTGTGTGTGTGTGTGTGTGCGCGTGTGTGTGTGTGTGTGCATGCGCACTTAGGTGTGTTTGGTTGTGGGTGTGTGCGTGTGTTTGTGGGTGAGTCTATAAGTGTGTTATGCGTGTTTGTATTTGTGTCCGGGGTGGTTGGTTGGTGGAGGAGAAGGAGGCGGGCGGGAGGAGGGAAGTGGGTTGCAATCAATGTCATGTCATTGTCTCTGAACTCAGACTCCCCTCTCCCATGCAACTGACCTCCCCTACTGCTCATGATTCCCGTTGCCATGGCGACAAATGAAAACAAGCGCGAGCCTCCCCCTGTTCCGGAGCTTCTGAGGAATGGAAATGAACGCACCGCCACGCCGTGGGCTCACACACACGCAACCGTATTGGCAAGAAATCAATCACGGCCAAGTCCCGCCGTCGCACCGGACCACTAGGCTGTAACATATCAATCCATATGTGCACACATTCCAGTTTAATCTTCTCCCCGCACACAGGAAAGAAGCATCAAAAGATGAGCCTCTGTCTCTCACTCTCTCCCTCCCTCCCTCCCTCTCTCTCTCTCTCTCTCTCTCTCCCTCTGTTTCATTCTCTCTTTCCACTCTTTCTTCGCTGAGCCTTTAAAAGCAATCCATGTTTCCTTTTTCTGTCTGCATTTTTTTCTCTCTCTCTGTCTCACCCATAGCATAGCTGCAGAATCCCAGACGCTTGGTTGCGGTGCGTTTGCGAGCATTGTGCTGTGCTGTGCTGTGTAAATGGTGATTAGTATATTAGGGCTCCGTGGGGCCCTGGGCGCTAAGGGAATGCTGAGCGGTGTAAGAATGGGAGACTGACTGGGAGCCGCGCTGTGGCCCCAGGGCCCGACATAGGCATGTGTGTATGTGAATGTGTGTGTGTGTGTGTCTGTCTGTGTGTGTCTGTGTGTGTGAGGGGGGGGGGGGGCTTTGATGAAGATCTGGGCTTCATTAAAACAACTCACACAATGCCAAGGGTCAACACCAGCAGAATGAAAGATAGACAGACAGACAGAACACCAGACAGACCTCCACACTGAGACAGACGGAAAAGGAGGGCAAATTACAATCAGATACACGAGCAAGCAGACAGACAGATGGAAAGACATACAGACAGACTGATCAATGCATTTGAAAATGGATAGTCACAGAGATTAATACAGCAATTCACTGGGGGGAAAACTACACTTTCCTCTGAAATTAATTATTTTGAATTAATTTTGTAATCTATTCTAGTTATCTCCTAAAGTTCACTGTTCATGAAAAAATAATGTGAGCGACCAATTCCTTTACGAGCACCATAAAAATATACTGTTGTACTTAAATTTTTTAATAAAGAGACCTGGAACATTTAGGAAGACTGGCATATGTTAATAACAGCATGAGCTATGGCCTGTCCAGCACCCCCGCTAAAAGTCCTCTTCCACTCCAAGCTAGCCCTGCCTCCCAAAGGTCAATAATATTTTTATATACTGTGATAATGGCTGCCTCTAAATCTGCCTCAGATTAGCAAGGATGGACACAGAGCACAAGGTGTGCATTTTAACGCCGAGGAACCTTCGCACGCCTCCCCCCTCACAATAGCAGAGGGACGACGAAACACAGAACAGGTCAGTTGGCTTTCATGGCCTGTTTTCTATCAAATTGCTGACTTGTGTCATGTTGAAGTACTGGGATTATGACAGGCCAGATGTATTACACACACACACACACAGTCACACACACACATTCACACACACTCACGTACACACCCTGGGTTAAATGTATCCATATAGCCTGACTATGATGAGCGAGGGAATGTTTACAGATGCACAATTAATGATGAACGACACAACACCTGCCCACAAACAGTTCTGTAACACTGCCAAATATCATCAAATAACAATGATCTGTCTCTGTTTCTGCTACTTTCAACCGTTGTATGTATCAGCGCATGATAATTTACTGCATGGAAAATAAATTAGCATTCGTAATGGTGTGCTGGTGAAGCCTCAAGCAACATATTCATGTAGGAATTGATGAGCTATTTGAAAGGGAACTTAGCAGTTGAGATGCTGTAGCTGTATTGTAGTACTTCTAACTCTTTGTCTCTCGTTCTTTCTTTCTTTCTTTCTTTCTGTCTTTCTTTTTGTCGTTTGATGTTCAAGTCATTTGAAATGTCTTTGTTTTATTGAAGTTCCCCCTAGTTTTCTTTCAATTCTCTCTATTTTGCTTTCTTTACTTTTTGCTTCTAGATGTTTCTAATGCTAATTCTTCTAACGTGGGCAGTACTGACGTCAGAGCAGTTTGACGACTGTGTTTAGACTACCTCTGTGAGGACTGAGCAAGACTGATTCCCTCGGACGCCCTGTGATTGTCAGCTAAGTCTGGGGGGAATTTGCAAGATTCAACAGCCAATTTCCATGATCCGAGAGTAAAGAATGGAGAGTGTTTGATTTTTACATTTAAGTGTGTGTGTGTGTGTGTGTGTGTGTGTGTGTGTGTGTGTGTGTGTGTGTGTGTGCGCGCGCACGCATGTATCTTGTCCTGTGATCTCTCTGAAGGACTGCTCTCTGGCTCCCTGGTCATGCTACTACGATTCCCTCTCCTCTCTCCCACAGACGCGGCGATCCTCCTCTGCTAAGGTCAAGCCCTACAGAATGTCAGGGATGATAGTATGCACTGAGGCTCTTTCATTTCATCCAGCCATTCCTCCCATGGCCTTCTCCAGTCAGTCCTCTGCTCTCCGCAGTCCTTACATCTGTCTTTTTTTGCTCTCTGTGAATCTGGAGGGAAGCACATTCATTTTCACTGCTGATTTCCACTGCGTATAGGGCTCGAGACCTAGACCTAGGGAGTTATTATAAGAATACATTTGTAGACTAGGCTCCATCTGCTTTATGATTGAGAAAGTGATCATTTTAAAATCATGGTACATTGAAATGATTGAGAACACATTTAATTAAGCTGCCTTGAAAGTGCATGTAATTTAGCCTTTAGTGACATAACAGAGCTAACTATGTGGAACTAGTTAAGAGACTTTGCATTGTGTGTTTTTCTGAACCATCATCAGGTGATCGGTGCAGTTGATACTTTTTCTCAGATTTGCATGTGCTTTCTCACTGTGGCAGACTCCTGTGCTCAATACCTTACAGGGAAGCTACAACAGACGCGTAACTGACGCGTTCCTTTCACGTTGCATCTACCGCAACAATTAGCTAGCATAATCAATGGAAGTAGCTACACCAGGCATAATAGTGGCGTGTAGGCCTACATTTAAAAAAATTTAAAAAATAGACCAGTCTCCGACATTTTTTACACATCGTGCATGCACCCTGTGTAGCTTTCCTGTTAGGCAATGGCTACAAAACACGACTGTACAATAACGCTATTGATTGTTGTCCGAACTCATGGATAAATAGTATTTTCATATTGGCAGACTTCACTGCGATGCGAGTTAAAAAGAAAGTATGTTTCAGAAAGACATGTAGGTATGATTGAGATTTGTTTTGGATTCAGTTGTTTGCTTTAAAGAATAGCACAATAGCATCAAAATACCCAAACCCACCATTTTGCACTCCATTATGCAAAATTATATTCTGCAATTTAAAAATATATACATTTAGAAAACAAATGTTTTTGATCCAATTACATTTTTTTATTTGGAGAATGGTTCTAATCTAATGCTTTGTCCATTTTAAAATTAGATTCATTGTGTGATTTACAAATGATATACTTGCAGACATGCTCAGATAACATTCTAATCTAAACCAACATGATGTAACACCACCTGATGTAACACAAACATTAATCTTCACAAACTCAATTAAAAAAATAAAAATAAAAATTACAATTCTGAGTCAAAGTAACTGCCACCTCAAAAAATACCGATGGTAATGAGGGGAAGAAAAGTGGAGAGATAGCATGAAGAAGTGCGGAAGGGCTGACAGTAAGTGCTCGAGATTGCTGCCGCAGGGGTACAGCGATGGCTCTGATTCTGCTACTGTGCCCCCAGCTAAATGCTGAAGGCCCTGTTGCCTGGAGCAGCTAGCTTTCAGCCACAGGCAGCTAAAGATTGTTTTCTTTCCAGCACGCAGCACCGCACCGTGCTCCCCCTCACACGCTCGCTCACTCGCTCTCTCACTCGCTCGCTCTCTCTCCTGCCTGCCCGCCCGCCCGCCCGCCCGCTCAACGAGCACCATCCCCACCCCACCGACACCTGTCGTCTCCAATGTCAAGAACAGACAGAAGAGCAAAGACAATAGCCTGGGAAAAAAGCAAGAAACTCACATTTACACACACACAGACACACACACACACACACACACACACGCACACACACACACACACACACACACACGCACACACACACACACACACACACACACACACACACACACACACACACACGCACACGCACACACACAGAGAGACACATTCACACAAAACAGCTATAGAAACAAAACAGAGAGTGCTGGTTCTATATTTAAAGAGTTCGGTAGTGTGCTGAAACTGATCTTGTTGTTCATGTATTGCTGTTTGTGTTAAAATATCACATAGCGAATATGGCCATCATAAATAATGACACTTGGCAGGACATTTTCATTTACTGTGTTGCAGGGTGCAACTTTTGAGTACTTCTGATGATTCCCCAAATCCCCTAACCGTAAACACTTATTTTATATTTCATTATTTGTTGGTTTGTTTTTGAATTGTGTGTTAGTTAATGTCACCTTTTAACTTTGCCCTGGCAATTAAAAAAAAAAAAAGAGAAAATAAATCATTGGTATTGCAAAGGCAGTCAAATACGTTGTAATAATGAGCTTAATGTATTCAAGGCTTTTCTTTTTTTCAGTATAGTACCAGCACATCAAACAGTGTTGTGCGTTTGAGTTGTAGTGGAGATGATGTTGACCCCCCCAGACGTAAATCTGCCTGGCTCAGGGGGTGGCGGTGTTGTCGATGGGGGGGAGAGGACAGTACCGAGGGAGAAACGTGCTACGTGCCATCATCTTCCGCCGAGATGAAGGGGGAGACATAAAAAAAAAACACCTTCACAAATTTCTGCCTTTGTTTCTCCTGTTGTTATTTTGCCTCCATTTCGTCTTTTTGTTTGTTTGTCGACCTTGGCCCTGACAACTGACCTTCTCACGTCCAGGGCGAACGGTCTAGAGAGAGAGAGAGAAAAAAAGAAACTCCATGACATTTTGGTCACGCTGAGAGAAGTGGATCTGTGTGCACATCATGAGTGTATCTGTGTGTGTGTGTGTGTGTGTGTGTGTGTGTGTATGTGTGTGTATGCGAGTGCCTGTATACATGTATTTAAAGGGGGGAGGATGGTCCAAAAAAATAAAAAATATTCCAAATAAATTCATTAAAGTAGAAGTGAGTGCACTGAGATGTCAGCCCTTCTCTGGGACTTTGGCCGCCATTGCCAAAGAAGTGTCAGTGTGTGTCGTGACAACTTCAGCGCGTGCGGGCGGAGATGTGACCCCCGGGCCGGGGAGGGAGGGGCCGTGTCCCTCCCCCCTCCCTGGATCCTGACAGATGTCATATACCTCCTCCATGGGCGCCTTCTGTTTCCTGCTCACCTTTCCCCATCCTGCGGCGTGAGGGCTCCTGTCTCCCAGGCGTCAAAAAGCCCCTCTCCTCTCTCCTCTCCTCTTTTCTCCTCTCCTCTTTTATCTTCTCCTCTCTTCTCCTCTCCTCTCCTCTTTTCTCTTCTCCTCTCCTCTTTTCTCCTCTCCTCTTTTCTACTCTCCTCTTTTCTCCTCTCCTCTCCTCTTTTTTCCTCTCCTCTGTGTGCTTTTCTCCTCTCTGCTTTTCTCCCCTCCTCTTTCCTCCTCTCCTCTCCTTTTTTCTCCTCTCCTCTTTTCTCCTCTTTGCTTTTCTCTACTCCTCTCCTCTTTTTTCCTCTCCTCATGCTTTTCTCCTCTCCTCTCCCCTTTCCTCCTCTCCTCTTTCATTCTCTCTCTTTCTCCTCTCGTTGCCTGTTTTCTCCTCCTCTACCATTCTCTGTACATCTCCGGTATGGGTGGGTGTTTGCTTCCACCAGGAGGGCCACTCTAGGAAAGTGAGGCAAAAAAGTGAGGTCTGTCAGATTAACAATTCTGTTCAGAGTAAACATGAGATGGCTGACTTACATGACGTACAGTACAACGTACAACATACATCAGCCATTCTTCAAAAGTAAGGATACACCTCTGCAGTTCATTTACTACAGGTTAGCTCCACCGCTAAGTAGACGGGCTGTGTGTGACTTGATGGATTACTTTGAATTGACAGCGCTAAAAGGTGCATTTGTTGGCTTTGGGGATATATTAATCAGTCTTAAGAGAAAATGCCGTACAATCTATATTCATATTACTGTAACAGATGCCTTGGTACAACATGCAAACACCATTTGCTTTGTCCGGAGATGAAACTCCAGGTTTTTCCTTCTCAATGGATGCACAGATACACTGACTGTGTCATGTGATCACATGTGATTGAAATTTTACAGCTGCGTGATGAATAATTGTCTCTTGGGACTTGTGACATGTAGTCATCTGAGGACTCTATAGCAGCTCTCCATGGCCTGCTCAGTCCACCAGAACGTGTGTGTTACATAGCTGTAGCTGTGGGCGCTTGAAGAACATCTGACGTACGGTATGTTTGTTGTCATAACGTAAGACGTGAGTTTTGAGGCACAGAATAACAAATGATTCCAGAAAAAATGTGTGAACTGAGTGCTGGGTCTCTCTAGAGAGAAGAAGTGAATCTTGTACCAACTGCCACACGGCATATACTGTCATTCTGCATGCTTCTCTGCTGCAATGGGAGGCTAATATTTTCTCCACACTCCAGACTCATGCATCCGACGTACATTCGATGCAAGTGCAATGATTCCTTGCATATTCCATCAATCACGCTGACAGTCATGGAGAGAAGATTCCTGGGAGCTTCTCTACCATTCAGCTGCAAGTAAAGAGAATCAATAAGAGATGTTAAAATAGAAACGCATCAACACAACACTTCTGTTAAAAAATAAATAAATAATAATAATGAAATAAAAAATACACACTTTTTTCTGCACATTTGCATTGGAATGGGTCTACCACTGCATTATTAATGGAGGAAAAGAGTCATTGCTTCGGTGAGCGATCGGCGGTATCTAGGTGAGGGCAAGTGTGCATTAAGATGTACAAAAGTGCACTGCAAAAGTGAAGCAATTATGAGTCCAATTTACAGTGACATTTACAGGTAATAGGAATAGTTTAATTAACTTTTTCATTCCCAGTAGACCAAATAACAAGAGGGGCATTGGGATAATGGGGGATGAATAATGTCGGACAACAATGAAAACATAAAACATGCGTTGACTGAAGCCTACCCCCCCCCCCCCAACATACGTATGCTTATGAGGTGCCTTCTGTGGGAAGTTTTTAGGAGTTTTTATCAAAATATCAGTTTCAGATTTAACTGGAGGACTGAAGAGAGAGCTCTGAGAGCTGCTCATACAGATCTCTAGGCCATGTTCACATTTGCATAAGTGACTTGTGCCCACACGCATGCACCCACACACACACACACACACACACACACACACACACACACACACACACACACACAAAAACACACTTCATTCACATACTGTAACAGTAGTTTAAAATGGGCATGCAGGCAAAACAAGTCTTTTGGCAGGGCCCGTGTAAGACTGAGTCCTTCCTCTGGAATACATACTGCGCTATCTCCCCCACCTCTAATTGTGCCATCTTCATTAATGTTTATTTCTCTTCTCGGTGTGTGTTTCGGTCAGTCTCCTTTCATACAGTTTTTTTTCCTCTAAAACCAAACGTTTTTGAAAAAAAAAAACCAGTACAGCAAAAAAATAGAATAAAATAAAATAAAATAAAATAAACGTATGGTAACATATAATTGAAACTGTACACCACAAAAATATTTGAGCAACATGTACAATAATGTCCTTTTTTCACTGTGTTTAGGTCTAATGGCAGTGCACTGTTGCTGGTCTGCTACCTCCCAAGCCCACTGCTACTCATAGCATAACAGCAGAGAGGAACTCTCATTTTACACTTGAAATAAACATCCCGATCATTTCTCCTCCTGTTTTGAGTGTTGGCATGTTGTGGAGGTTAAACAATTTCACTGTGCTAATTGGCCAGTGTCAGGCCTGACAAGAGCATAAACAAACGAAGGGGAGTAAAAGTGAAACAAACGAAAGCTAATTAAACTGATGAGAGTCAAGGAAAAAAGGGAAAATGGCTTAAAGAAAAAGAGAGAGAAAGAGAGAGAGAGAGAGATATATAGAGAGAACCCGAATGCCTTCTGATGAGAAATATCTACTTACTTTGAAAACCCCTCAGCTTATAATTGGACACACTGTTCACTGCAAGGAAAGCTGATGACTGAGAATGAATCTTATACCTTGGAATTTCTCTGAAAAAAACCCCCCAAACAAACAAACAAACAAACACAAAATAAACACATTCTGACTTTTCCAGTGAGCATTGTCTTCATTCCGGAAAAGTCTCCATCTACCGCTGGCATTATGGAGTGGGCGGTATTTACTGCCGGGCCTGGATGCTCTACCAGCGCTCGTAACATGTTATGGTTCCCCCGTGGACCTGTTTGCAACTGGCTCCCATCTTTATGGCTCTACGGGGAGAATGCCACTGATTACCACCAGCTCACACACTGGACACACAATGCCACACTGTCGTCTCTCTCTCTCTCTCTCTCTCTCTCTCTCTCTCACACACACACACACACACACACACACACGGCACACACGCCACACACACACATGGCAGGGATATTACCAGAAGCAGCACGAGGGGCTATCGGGGGGCCTCTCTAACCCTTCCTCTCACTCTCTGTGTCAGTTTCTTCTTTTGCACTCCATCTCATGCACACTCTTTTTACTCTCTCTGTCTGTTTCTCTGTCTTTTGCTTTTTTGCTCTCTCTCTCTCCCTCTCTCTCTCTTTCTCTCTCCCTTCCTCCCCCTGTCTCTGCCTGTCCCTCTGGCCATCTGTCATGTAATGTTTATGGGCCCTTTTGCTTTCGTGTCCTGATGACCACTGTCACCGGGAGGTTCCCATTACGATACGCCCTGATGAACGATGTCTCCCCAACGCCTCGCTGACACCACCGTGTCCTTGGCCGTGATGGCATCTGCTTGGAGAGGGAGGGAGGAACGGACGGACGGAGGGATGAAGAGAGGGAGGGAGGGAGGGAGGGAGAGAGGGAGGGAAAAAATATAGGTGTGGGGAGGGATTGAGTGAGGACCTGTCTGTCACAGCTGCGTAGGGGGGCCTCATACATCTCAACACGGGAGTGTCACATATCAAAATGGGAGAGGTCACATTTATATTTATAAGGCATCAGCTCACATTGACAAACATGCTGGACATTGGAAATGATGTCCCGTACAAAAGCATAAGGTGAGCTGCTTGACGCCCCCAGTTCAGAGCGCTGTTTGTTAAGCTTGGCACAAGAATCAAAGCTTTCAGTTTCAGCTCAATCATCTCTAAAAAAATCTACTTCCTGCCCATAAAGAATAGACATGCTGAATATTGTTCCAGCAGGAGCTCACCATTTGTAACCAATACCTTGGGTGTGAACACACAGCACCAACAAGAGAAGCGTGGACACCGATATGTGACACACACACACACACACACACACACACACACACACACACACACACACACACACACACACACACACACACACACACACACACACACACACACACACACACACACAGTTCAGAGTTGTGCTGCTAAAATGCTGCGTGTGTCACCTTACCTCCGCCGTTTTAGCCAACATCCTGTTCTGTGTAGCACTCTCTCCCGTTACAGGCGCGGTCGGAGCCGTGGAGGCTGCTGCTGAATTCCAAAGCAGATCGCAGTGATAATTGTATATCATAACTGTCAGATTTGTGACGGCGGCGTGGAGCCTGTCAGGTCTTTGTGGGCCTAGTCGTGTCCGACCGTCTCCCCGCAGTATGCTCCTCGTTATGGGCCCCACTCACCACTTTATGACCAGCCCAGAATGATAAAGTTTTAAAAGGGAGAATTAATTGATAACACCACTGAAGGATTTAATCAATTGATTAATGGCTACTCTGGCGCCGCTGGCTGTGCTTTTTATATTTTCAAATATTCAAGAATATTATTGTAGATACATGGATTTGTATGATCATTGCCACATAGTGTGTGTAGGCCTCACGACCTCAAAGTAGCTCCGATGAGTTACCAGTGACAGCAGGACTCCGGCAGGAAATCTAGAAAGAGATTAAAGGCCTTCATATACCACAGGAAAAGAACCATCATCTATAAAGAGCTCTCTCTTTCTCTCTCACACACACACACACACGCACACACACACATACACACACACAAATGCTCTGTGCATCAGAACACCCAGTGTGAAATAAAACAGATATGAAATATCAAAGTCGGTTATTTGAAATAACCATGGTTACAAAGCAGTAACCGCAAAAACAAAAGCAGCTGCGATGTTCACGGCAACTAATGACAACTAATGGAGGACACCGATACAGTGTGTGTGGACTGGTGCAGCTCTCTGTGAACCATCACTTGAAGGATGAAGGTGGCGCTTGAGAGTCTCAGGACGGCTGCCTTCTGCAGCAGCAGCAGCAGCGCCATCCTCTCCTAATGTGGAGCAGAGAGAGCTGTACGGAGTGAGTCACCGCTGAAAGTCGCGAGGGCTGAGATCCATTGAATAGGAAACAATTGTATGAAATTGGTTATTTTCACAGCGAAAAAAAAAAAAAAGAAAAAAGATGTGCACGTTTTCTTCACATCCTGACACCTAAATTGGGATAGCAGTAATGCCAGTGAAATCATTTCCCTCTGCTGTAGGTCTATCCGCCGGACCCTTTCACATCAAGACTCGATATGCCCATATTTTCAGCTGAGAATATCAACCTCAACTGTCCTTGACTTGACATGGTTTGCGTTTTTTATTTGAGCACAGCGGGACCTGTTAACAGAGTTGACACATCTTTATCAGGCAATATTCAATTCAGTATAAAAATGTGCAAAGTGTGGGTTTGTGAAAATGTGTTATGCACAAGCTATTAGAGGTGTTATGATGGAAAAGTTTGGTACACAAGTGCATAGTGTTCATAGATGATGAAGATAAGCACAGCATAACAGCTAAATCTCATTTGTCTCAGGAGATGAGCATATGCATCCTTAACCTCTAAGCACATCCAATACACACAAACATCCGCATCCACACACACACAGGCACACACACACAACTCCAATTTAATGCCATACTTAGAGAAACACTGTTCTATCGCAGACAAATGGATGTAACTACTGTGCTGGAGGTGTACTTTGTTTGCCGTTTACGCTTGCAGTCACGAGCCCAATTAAACACAATGTATTGTTTTTTTTCAGAGGGGGGTGGGTGGGTTGCGTGTGTGCGTGTGTGAGGTGGCTGGTTGACACCTTAATTGGGCTGTGAATGCACTCTAATCAGCAGGTACAGGTGTACCCAGGGGGAACGTGTGAGGCTTTGGCTGTTAATTGAAGAGAGACACACATTGGCAGGTACTGTACACAAGCTTTCCTCTCGACAGTGTGCATGTACTGGCTCCATGGACTGTTGCAGTATAAGAAAATTGTTGCGTTAAAATTAACTACTAATCATACAGACTAACCAACCACTGTTAGGCCTATTTCTGTCCAGTGTCCATCCCTCCTCGCAATGGATAACAGTTGTCTCTCTCTCCTTATTATTAACACATTCTGTTAACAATCAATCTGATGGGTTAGATACATATGTTGTGGTTAAATCAACAGTCCTAAAGTAATTGCTAGCAGGTTTTTAAGTCTGCCTGGTTGCGATTCGGTGCGATTCGATGGGGGTTCAAATGGCTTGGCCCTGCGGCACTCTGTGCCTCTCGCTCGGGCAGCCCGGAGAAAATCGGCAGCTTTCAGCATGCTGAGGTCACACCTGTAACGGGCTTCACACTGGGATGTTTTTGGTGAGGCCACCTGGAGAAGGAAATGGCATGTTCACAGTGAATGAACATGCAGCCCTCCCTCCCAGGTGGAAACAGGTGTGTGTGTTTGTGTGTGTGTGTGACAGGGAGAGAGAGAGAGAGTGTGTGTGTGTGTGTGTGTTTTTGTCATGTCTTTAAAGTCGAGGTATTGTCTTGTACTGAGTGGCTGAATAACATACTCTCACCTTTTTTGTCTCATAGCAGAAAATAACCCCTTGTCAGACAACACCTTGTCCCCAGAACCCCCTTTAACAACATGTCCTTGGTGAACTGGGAATATTTATGTTGCAAAAATGATGCAAAAACAAGGTTAGTTTAGCTCAGTACTAATTATTATTGTGTATTAATCAACACTCTCCTGTTATTGTCATTAGAGAAACAATGTGGTGTCTCAACACTCTGATGAACAAATGTGTTTAAATAATGACAAGACGACATGTGAAAAATAAAACAGCATGGGAGTGGCTCAACAAAGAATTCCCCCTTTATCTTAAACTGTAAGAATCTAATCACCACTTTCATAGTAAAAATCGCTATGCAGTGTGGGGCCATCTATTCGTTTGAAAGAGGACAATTAATTCCTTGTTAATTGTTTGACAACACATTATGATTGAAAAAAAAAAGCAGTAGTTTAGACATAAATTTCCCCTGAATGATGTCTTAACTATGACAAATAAATGTCACTCAAATAATACAAATTATTCCTGATATAGCCACAAACCATTTTATCTTTTGAACATAAAGAAAGACAGACATGGATGGGAGGCCAATACTGAAGCTACACGCTCTACTTCTGGATTGCCATTTAAAGCTTGAAATTAGAAATCACACCTCCCAAATTCCTCTTGAAAGACAGGACGGCTTTAGAAGTGCCATGTATGCTAATCAATGATACGTTATTCTGAGCAGCACAGTCTCTTATGAGTATGGGCATGTGCTATTTTGGTGTGTGGCAGCACTTCTGATTTCTCCCAAAGGAATGTTTAATATCAGTGAAGTTGAGCTAGCGGTTTTGTCATCAGGTGATATCTAAGAAAGACAAATGAAAAAAGAAAAAAAAACTAAAGAGAGACAGAAAACAACAAGATGTCTTCTACACGTCGCTCTGCTTGAACACTAAAAAGAGCACTTCGATTTTATTTGAGTGAGTCCGTTTAGATAAATCCTACATTCCCTCCCCATCCTCAAAATCCCAATTTTCCATGAGCTGATTTTCTACGACTGAAATAATCAAAGTAGATTTAAAGTGCAGATTTCTCATATGGCCTGAGTTTCTCTATACAAACTCTCTCTTTCACACAAAAAGGCTAATTCTCTACATATTTGGTACCACAGAGTACAACACTGAAAAATATAAATCAATTTAATCTGAATTCACAGTTCAGGTCATTTACAATCCAGTGTCATTCACTTAAGATTATTATAAGATCACCTTTAGTGTTTTATCTTAGAGTTTACTCTCAACTGTCGGGGTCAGCTCGACAACGACTTTGCCCAAATTTTTCCCTGCGTACATGTAGTCTACTGCCCTAAACACAGACTCTAGTCCCACAAACCTTCCCTCTGCATCCATGTCGCCCATATCTACCTCACACACCAGCTGCCCTTTAGCAAACAGCGTCATCATATCTTTCAACGACTCCTTGTAGTCAGACAGGAAGTGAGGTAGGAAGAAGCCCCGCAAACTGGCTGACTTCTTCAGCATTTTTACGGGGAGCGTTGCGCCCGATATCTGCCCCATTCCAGACGGCGACTGGTACCCCGAGATGAAGCCAATCACGATCAGCCTGCCCTTATTGGCCAGCGCGTTGACAGACAGGTCGAAGATGCCGCCGCCCACAGACTCGTAGACCACATCGATGCCCTGCGGGTACTCTTTGCGCAGCGTGTCCGCCAGGTCCTCGGACTTGTAGTTGATGGGCCGGTCGCAGCCGATGGTCTTCAGGAACCCAGCCTTCTCGTCCGACGAGCAGGTCCCCACCACGTGGCAGCCGGCCTTCTTCGCGAACTGCACGGCGAACTGACCGGTACCGCCGGCCGCCGCCGTCACCAGCACCGTCTCGCCCGCGGTCAGGTCGCCGAGGCGGCGCAGGGCGATGTGGGCCGTGGCGCCACTCAGCAGCATGGTGAGGTACTCGGGCTTGGCACTGGGCACGGGCACCACCTTCTTGGCAGGAATGACGGTGTAATCGGCGAAAGCACCCTCGCTGAAGTAGGCCACGCTGTCGCCCACGGTGTAGTGGCCGCTGGCGCTCAGGCCGAGGCCCACCACTTCGCCGATGCCCTCGAAGCCAGCGTCAAAGGGAGGCTTCACCGAGGGGTCATAGCGTCCAGCTGAGTAGTTGATGTCGGAAGCGTTGATACCAACAAACCTAGACGAGAGAGAACAATTACAATGAATTGCACATTTCATTTTTCACTCACATGGTGATATCCCTCCAAAGGCATAGTAAAAATTATGCACATCAAAATCCCACTATATAATTGAGATTTTATCTACAAATGTATCTGAGAACTTATCAGAAATGCTTACTTTTTAAAGTCTGTGTTTTCTGAGATGGGAATACAGAATATGCCTTGCTACATCAAAGGCACATCGGGCCAGTAAAGGAAACTCATCTCCGGTAATAGTTTAACAATACTAGACAACAGATAATAACTGAGGACTAAACAGGACTAAGAAAAAGCGGAAATGGCCTAGACACAATCAACACGTCAGATAAGAAAGACACTTCACACACCAAATAAATTGTTTTCTTTGGGATTAATCGCTCTCCTTTTAATTTCAGATAACAACACACAATAACTGCGTATGAATAAATGATTGCACCTTTCAGGGCATGCTGAGATTCATGTATGATTATATCACCGTGGTGACTGTGTGAAAGTGTCAGCCATTAGCTGTAGTACTTGATGCATGTTTTACTGTTTTTTTCTGTTTCTCTCCATTAATAATAGGGACATATCAGAGCATTCATTTTTAAAGAATCACTTTCATGTAAGTTAGTGGGTCTCTCTAACTCATTTAACGAATAGTTTATAACACATAGGAGGCAAGATTTGACACTCACTCATGCACTGCAACTTAACATGAATAAACTGTGCAATCTTAAGGCAATTTAGCAAGGTTATTTGATTAATTGTTCAAGTCAGCTGTGCCACAATGGCACAATGGAGTCAAGCAATTAAGGAGACTGAGTCTAAAGGTGCACGCTAGACCATGTTGTAATGCAGCCAATTCTTCAACTGCATTTGAATCACAAAAAGTGATGAGCCTCTGAAATCTCTGTATTTTACTTAAGTAAGTGAAAACTCAACAAATTCTCGGACACTGCACGCTTGCATCCATTCAACTTTCAGTAATGCGTAAACAGCTCGACAAGTGCCTGGCTAGCCCACTTCGATTATCATTCTGACGGCTACATAGAATATTAACATTGTATAAGCATAGTGTATAAGACTCATTTTGACGTGATCGTTATAATCAGGGATACTGATTAAAAAATAAATAAATAAAAAACAACATTTTTAAGAAAAGCCTAAGGGGTCATCAAACTAGACTCGACTAGCGTGTTTTGAGCTGGTTATAATGGCACAGGTGGCTCAAATGCATTAAAATTCGATCGTTTAGGGTACAGACAATTTATCTGAATAATGTCAAAACGGTATAGCCAGCCTTGCTGCAGAGGTGTATACTGGTGGACTGGGCTACTGTATCTAAACACATTTCTTCGCTCTACCCCTAGGCCGTGCCAAACGTGGCAGAATATCATATCGCAGGTTAGTGACGTAATAAAATGGAATAGATCAAGATGCAGAGATGGATTGATGGACAGATGTTGGGGCGGAACTTGGACACGTTTCTCTCGTAGTAGCAGCTTCCTCAAAAACGTCCTCAGAAAGACAACACATTTGCAAAAACTGCATGTAACTAGTCGATTCTAGTATGTTTTCAGTGTACAACTGATGACTAACTATGCAAATAAGACGACGTCCGTCAAGGTAAGGCGCTATTCAGCTGACCCAAAATGACACTGTCGCGTGTACATTCGCCCATAATGTTAGCTAGCTACTATGAGGTTAGCTAAATAATCTGCATTATAGGGATACATACAAGCATGTTTTAATGCTGTGTTCAATAGTCATTCTTTCAGAAAAGGGTATAAGCTAAAGCAAGACATTATACTTACCGATTTCTGACTAACAAATCCCCGTCACCTGGTGTTGGTACTGGAACAGTTTGTAAAGAAACGGCGCTCCTAAAATTTTGGCTGAGTTTCATAACAACAAGCTTTTTCATTGAACTTGGTATGGACGAACCTTTAAAATCCATGAAGTGTGTGGAGTATGAGAGGTCTATGATGTTACGCCGTGACAGCACGTTTACTCCTAAAACCGTATTGGTTCCTCTGCAATACTCGTTTAACACCAAAAAGGCACTCCTAGCATTTCGTTGCAAGACTGACCGGTACATTTCATCCACGAGAATGAATATCAAAGTTCACGGTCACTTCGGATAGCCTACAACGATCGGAGTGAATGATCGACCTATCGCAACCGAACTTGTTTATTTAAAATCACAATTAGCCTCTATTTCGCACGCTTTAAATGGCCGTCGACATCACTAGATTACATTAGTGCTAAAACACGATGCACTATAACGTAAATAAAACTACAAGCATTATTTTAAGGTGAACTGCAGCGTGCAATGTTGCATTTAGGCTACAGTTGGATACCGAGTCCCTCCCCTTCCCGTGCGGAACATTTCCTTCCTAGTAAGGTGAAACGAATCAATCTTGAGTTTCAAACATCCCCTTTATAAGTTGAAGAATTTCCTGAACACATCTGTGAAGAATAAGAGTTTGTGTGTTCCAGAAGTCACAGATAGGCTGCGTCGTCAGATTCAAGTGTGTCTGCGAAGCTTCCCTTGTTCTCACGCAGGGCATGCTGAGCTGGGAAAATAGCACAAGGCACCTTCCAGAAACGAGATGCGTTTATTAAACAGTTAGGTTACCACTCGCATTTGTGCTACAACATGAGTTATGCAGGGAAAGACCCCTACGAATTAGTGATACTCTATTCTGAAACACCTTAATTATGATACGAGCAATACATGGTTTTATTCTAAGCAGACCAATGATAACGGCATGATAATATTATGATTGACATTTACATATTGCCTAATGTGATATTACTTCCTGTAGCCTTGTATCTTATCTTCAAAACTGAAATGGCCTAACAAATGTATCCATTTTTCATACAAAGCCACTTCGTCGTTATCGGAGGAAAAAACAAGACAATTAAATAGATTGACAGGAAGGTTTCACTGTCAGAGTGACGCTTGTAGGGCGAGGGGAGGAGTAAAAGTGAAGCAGGAAAAGCCACTCGATGCGTCTGTCTATCAGTTGAGACTGTCTGAAACGCTTCTGGATTCAACGCGTTTTTTTCATATCAGACAGGACCCCGGCTCACTCCCTGGAGTTTAAAGAAGAGAAATTAGTCCGTGTCGATCTTCTGGAGAGGGTGGATGCCTGCATCTTGTTTATTTCCCTCACACGCAGGCAACCGCGCGACATCAACCGCCCGCACACACACTCGGAGCAGCGGCTAGAAATATTTTTTTGCGACTCGTAATGTAGCAAAGTAGAAGCCGTCTCTCCACTACTGGCGCAAAGGAAGAGCGAAACTATCCGCCGACGGCGAGGCTTGATCTGGCTGTGGTGGCGTGGTGACGGGACTGACATTAACCATCTAATGTCTGCCTATTTCTTTCTGATCTTCCTTTGATTTTAGGTCAGAATAGAAGATACCTCACCAGCTCGGAAATATTATTGAGAAGCTTTGTGCTCACACTGGAGGTGTATGCTTCCATTTTTTACCCATCTCACTTTATTGATTTGGGAGTGAAAACGCTACGCTACAGAGTAGCACGGTGAGATTGTGATCTTTTTTCTCCCGATGGCAGAAGGGGAGTGACTGAAACTTGGCTTAAATTGTCTGCCGCTTTTTTTGCCGAGAAAGTGATGAGCGAAGATGAGCTTTGATGGACATGATATGAATCGGCGCAACCCCTGTACCGTCTCTATACTTGAGAAACTTTTTTTACCCATTTCTTTCATCTTGTGAAGTCCGTCACTTCTCGGAAAAAAGGACACGGTCAAGCATTGTGAAAGAGTGAAAAGCTTTTTTGCTTGGATGATTTTACATTATCCAGCTCGAATTCCAGAAGTGTCAAATTAATTCAGACTCTGAAGTTATTTTGGATAGTTTTTCTTCGTTGATCGACTGTTGTTGTGATTCCTGCATGAAAAGTATTGTGGAAGGTGACGGGTCACTATGCCGAGGCGAAAGCAGCAAGAACCCAGGCGATCCGCAGGTAAGCGTCTTTCACCATTATTATCTCGCAAAGCCATTATCTAAATTCTTTCCAAAATACATTTGTTGTTTCATTTAATAATTTCTCTCTCTGACTACCTACTCAAAATTCCACGCGCCGTACTGTTTTGTTATTGCCAGCATTCATCGTAATCTGGCAGCCTTAATCAGGATGTGGGAATAGTCCGTGAAATAATAATTTTAGATTTGAACTCAATGTTATTGCCGTAATTACAAGATGTAATGCGTGATTCAAATGATAGAAAATACTTCACATTGCCCAGGTAAACACTTGAAAAGACTGGTGCACGTGTTATATTACTAGTAGCCTAGAAGTATATTGATTTTTGTGTGCTGACATGTTTATTTGAGTCGCTTAACCAGAAAAATACGCCAGAGAAAACGTTAACTGGAACTAGGGCCTCTATCAAGGCTTATTGCAGCGTTATAGACAAGAGTAATAATGAATAATTAAATCAGTGACTGAGGGAGAGAGGCAAAGAAATGGGGAGAAAATGGAGAGAAAAACTGGCGTGAGCTGGTTCTCTTTCTTTTCTGTTTTATTAGAGGATTGCCATCCTTGATTTGATGCGTGATTGATCGCCCGTCATGTGGCAGCCTTTGATCTATTCATCCCTGATAAACATCAATAAATCTCCCCATGGAGACACGCATGCTCCTGACAGCTTTAGCCACTCAAAGGACAACTCTCCGCCCCCCTCCCCTCTTAAAGAAGGAGAAAAAAAAGAGAAGAAGAAAAGTTGCTCAAAAAGAGAAATCCTCACATCCAATTTTGAGGAAAATTGGAGAGTGAAAGAGAGAGGAAGAAACGGATGTGAAAGGAGACGCAGAGGATTTCTAGGATAATGGAAACCAGTCAAATCCTAATTATGTAGAGCTTATTAACAACCCCGGCTCGCCTGATTAACAGACTTAGGGTACAACTCTCGAAAATCAGAATTTGACCCTCTCTCTTCCCATTTTGCACATGCCACTCAAGGGAGCACTTGACTCACATTCTTCTGGTCATGGGACCGAGTCGTGTTTACTAGCTCGCAACATTAACAAAACCAGACTTTGACTCAAGAAGACTATCAAGGTTGAGGTCTAGTGATTTGGACTTGAAGACTTTTTTTTTCCCCTCTCCCCCCCTCACTCTCGCTCTCTCGCTCGCTCTCTCAGCCCCCTCTAACAAATGTAAATGAGTGACAGGGATTTCTACCTCTCCACTAATGAGCTTCAGCCTTTGAAGTTAGGCATTAACAACTGGAGTGAACAAAAGACAGTTATAGAATTTTAAAGAGATTTTGAAATATGAGACGCAGAGCAGGCTGTACGGGAGGCCAGGCAGCGAAAGACTTTGAACTCCGCAGGTTTATCATTTTAAATACGTGACTCTGATGGGTTAGCGAGGAATAACTGTGCGCCGGCATCTCGGCCTAAATATGTACATCGCTCCCACTGTTAGTGCACCCACACATCCACCATTGAAACTAACTGTGCCACAAACAATGCACTCCATTGCTTGCACACACACACACACACACACACAAAGTAAATATCAACATGTCATCAGAAGTCTTAGTAGTGGGGATTATGACGCACGATTCCCAGCTAAGTTACCCCCCCCTCTCACAAAAAAAAAAAAAACGGCGAGAGATTTTAATGGTCTTTGCTCTCACACGAGTTTTGAAACGTTTGGAGGTTGACAGAGGTGTGATGGGCTACGGTAATCTGGTCTGGCAGCTCCTACATGGAAACATGCCGTCACCGTGACCCCCCTCCATGCGCTCGTATTGATCTATTTGTCTCACTTTTGACAGGCGTATACATCATTGGCCGTAATGGTCAATCAGGAGTTGGCAGCCCAAGAGCGTTTCCATTCTTGCATTATCATGACAGTTAGCACAGTGATGGCAGCAGCAGCACCACCACCACCAACAGCAGAAGCAGCAGCAGCAACCTAACTTTACAATGAGTGTGTTGTTGATGGAAGAAGCGTGGTGTTAAACCAGCTTGTAGCTTCTCTGTGGTAGTGGACAAGGTGACTAATTGAGCGAAAGCTGATTTGGAGAGATTGTAGTCGACCAGCTGAAAGACTTTTTGGGAGAGGGGGGTTGTAATTTCTAGAGTTTGGGAATGAGACCCAGGCTCCTCACCCAGAGAGAGGAGAAGTCTTGGGAAGAGCAACTCGGCCTAGACAGTTGAGGGAGTTCATCACCCTATCATGCATGCAGGCTTCACTCTGCCTCTTCCGTAGTGGGAAGACCCCAAAAAAACATGTTGATTCCGGCTGGTAGTCTAGCATGATTTGGTCCTTGAAATGGCAATTCTATCATTCTTGGTGCCAATTGTGGCATATTTGGTGTTGTTTTTTATTTTATAATTTTTGAAAAAACTTCTATACAGCTCTTTTATGTCCTGCTTTCAGTGTTGCTTTATTCTACACTCGCGCTTATCGACAGGTTGCATACATTCAGAATTATACATTATATTGTTTTGTGTTTCTTTCAGTGTAGTGGTATTGTGTGCATGTTTGTTTTTGGTGACTGAGCTGCACAGTGTGTGTGTGTGTGTGTTTGTGCGCGTGCACGTGTGCAAGCCAATGTCCGTGTCTTATACACTGTACATATGAGTGTGTGTGTGCTATCTTTGTGATGTTTTTTGTCCTAGACGGACTGTGTCAGTCATGTTTGCTACAGGAGAGAGTACTATGCACTGTAGAAATACTCCTCTTTAGCTGTATGTGGCATTATATCATGAAACTAGTCTTATGACAAAACGACAACAACAACCTCCGGTGGAAAGGGGGTTCTCCATTATTATAGATAAGGTAAGGTTTCCACTCTGATGTTCATTAGAAGACGCCCTCCCCTAATTATCTGTAAAGCTGATGGATTTGTGACGTGCGCTAACGATTAATGCTGACAAATTCAGTAAGGTGTCAAGTCCACAGCTGCCTCGATGTAATCAAGTTGATATTATACAGTCCCCATAGCCCCTGGTGCAGGATCAACTCAATTTGCCTGTGCAGGTGACAAATGGACTTTGCTACCTGACTAATCATGTCAGGGAGACAATGCCGGCTAATGACCTCGCTAATCCCCCCTCGCTTTTAACGACGTAATAAAGCCCCGAAAGTGGGAACCGAATTCAGCTGGGTCGCCACTTCTCCCTCTCGCTCGGCTTGCGAAAAAATGGCCTCATCATTTTCTTCTCCACCTTCTTTGTCACGTATTCTTTCATATTTCCACATTTCATATTTCCAGCTGTGTTTCAACTTTTGTTTTTTTTTTGTGCTTTGTGATACCCATTTTCTGCAGGCGAATTATGAAAAAAAATAAAAAAAATAAAAAAGGAACTTGAAAAAAAACACTCTTCTTAAACAATGAAATGGTATTTATTTATCGTAAAAAGCACATAGCTTTCTGGGTTAAGCACACTTAAAAATAATTTATTGCAAGTGAGTCTACGTCTTTGTTTTTTTTAGGTTTTTTAAAAAATATTTGTTCAGTAGGTTTTGTCAAGACTCACTGAAATGTGGGCTCAAGGCAAAACACTTCCTTCTTAATGGGGGGAACTCTTTTTGAAAGTTGTGTGGGGTAAAATTTTATATTTGGAATGGTTAAGTATACCACTGACCTGGGATTAATGGCTGTGCTTGCCCAGGGTGGCTAAGATTACATAGCGACCTTTGTGCCGCTCGTTGGTGATGCTGTTATGTGATATTCAGGTCTGTAAATAATCAGCATACTATGATTTATGTGCAAACCTCTAAATCAACAGCAATAGTGGGTCCACCATGTGACGGAAACCTTTTCTGCTCATTTAGCTTTTAATGTAGGGGAAAAATGTTATGAATACACTGCACGTTCAGAACTGTTTTTATTTTTACAACACACACGTGTGTGTGTGTGTGTGTGTGTGTGTGTGTGTGTGTTTGTGTGTGTGCGTGTGTGTGTGTGTGTGTGTGTGTGTGTGTGCGTGTTGCTTGCACGGCCATATTCTAGGTTTGATTTCAAACAATTGTTTGACAAACTTTTTCATATCTGTTTCTCTCAGTTCTTTAACAAAACCAAGACAGTCGTACACTCTCTGTTGTGTAATTCGGACTTAAGCCCTGTTTTTTACCCGACAACAGCACAGGCCTAAATTAATTGTCCCTGTTAAAATTTCCCTGCAAACAAAATCTGTCAAGAGCGTAACCTGGTGTCAGTCACATTTTTAACAATAGTTAGCATGTAGCCACAGTGAAAAACTGTAGTATGTGTGTGACTGTATGTGTGTGTGTGTGTGTGTGTGTGTGTGTGTGCGTGTGTGTGTTAAGCGACCAGGCTCTCCCTTCCCGGAGCCTCTGTAGAGGTTACACTAATTGGACCGCTTGTGTCGTTAGCAGGTGACATCGATCCGTTTCGTCGATAGCCAGTTTTGCTCTTGTGCTTCACTCTGAGACTAATAGTTAAATTTGCATGTGGGAATTGTGCCAGTCAAGGGTCGAACAGTCTCCTCTCTGCCTTTCACATGACTATAGTCGCCTTACCACCTCATTGTGTGTATGTGTGTGTGTTTGTTTGTAACGTGTGGTGTGTGCATGTGTTTGTATTTAGACGTGATAGAAAGAATACTCGTTGTTCTTTTTGAAAAAAAAGAAGAATAGCATACTAAATTGTCTTTTTTTAAAATTCTGTTTGGATAGTGATAGCCATGCTATATATCGGCAGGGAAATAAATTCAGCCCGACCTCCCTGGTGTCCAGGCATTCCTGCTGAACTGGCCTCAGGATAGGCTTTTACCATCAGTATCGTCACCTTTACTGCACTGTGAAAACACACAGCACTCCCACACATGCACAGAAACACACACACACACACACACACACACACACACACACACACACACACACACACACATATAAACACATGCCGGCTTATTCTCTTGATCACACACACACTCACACACACACACACTCACACACACTCATGCGCGCGCACACACACACATTCTCACACACATAATTGCACACTTTGGGGAATCAAATCACTAGAAAATAAGAAGCGGGAGGAACACATTATTTCAGCGGTTGTTAAAAATCTGCAATAAATAGTTTTAATTTAGACATGTCCGTAAACAACTTTTAAATGCCATTTCAAAGGGGGGGGAAATGTAGTATAATATTTTTCAGCTTGTTGAAATATTTTTGATGGACATGTTTTTGCTACCAGCATGAAGTTGCTGTTTGTGGTAACAGTATTTAAGTAATTGGACACATTTTTTTGCTGCTGTTATATAGTGTATGTATTGCTGAGTTATTACAAACATGCATAGAGAGGTATATCTGCAAAATATTTTCTGAAATGATTTGTATATGCACTGGATTTATTGCATTTGTATAAATTCCTTTTAATGATCAAAGTGAGATGATGAAGTTTATGATGTTTGCTATTTTCGAGGAAATGCTTCTTCATCACTGACTTTGTCATTAAAACTTTGTGTGTTTGTGTGCGCCTGTGCGTACGTGTCCCAAATTTGATCAAGGATTCAATCTCCAGAGCGCCTTGCTTTCCTTAAACTGGTACGATTTTTAAGTGGCCCCATAGTGTTAGCGGAAGTCTCTGAGACCTAAATCTAACATCTTCTTGTCATTAATAAAAGATGAGCAATTACGGAATATTTTGTCTAATAAGTATTTGAGTGCCGTGGCGCAGAAGAAACACGTAGCTTACCCACTCATTACATCAGTTAGCATGGGCAGAACACAGAACGCTAGGCACTCCTTTGATGCCAACAAACAAACAGACAAACGAGATGGGCCCTCTCCAGAGGAGCAGCGCTTTACCCAGGGACCCGGCGAGCTCCTCCTCCTAACCCCCACTCTCTTTCACTCCAGCTTACTCCAGCACTGGCTGTCTCTCTCTCTCTCTCTTTCTCTCTCTCTCTTTTCTCTCCCTCTCTTTCTCTCTCTCTCACACACACACACACACATTTCTCTTTCTCTGCCTTGCTCGCTGTCTCTCCTTCATGTGTGCATCTATTTTCTCTCTCTCTCTCTCACACACACACACACACTCTCTATCCCTCCCTCTCACTATCTCTCATCTCTCTCATCTTCCATCAGCCGCTTTCAACACGAGAGCGAGGCAAAGCAAAAAAAAAAGAAAAGAAAAAAAGAAAAAGAAACGGCAGAGGGAAATGTTGCTTAAAAATGCTAATTTTTTTTTCTACATGAAAGCACCCCTATTTTACCTCATTAAACATAAGGCCCATGCAGATTAGCAGCCATGGGCAAAGGGAGGGGGCAGAAGGGGATGCCAATGACAGAGAGAGAGAGAGAGAGAGGGAGAGAGAGAGAGAGGAGAAAGAGAGAGGAAAGGCCATGAGGGAGAGAGAGAGAGAACGTGAGAGAGGGAGAATGAGAGTGTGGAGTGTGTGTGTGTGTGTGTGTGTGTGTGTGAAAAAGAGAGAGAGAATGTGAGAGATGGAGCGTGTGTTTATGTGTGTGTGTGTATGTGGAAAGAGAGGGAGCGAGAAAGACAGAAGTGAGGGGGTGCAGTTTTCAGGAAGGGTATTAAAGCTGACAGATGAACAGGGCGACGGACAAATTCTCCCGCAGCAGCTGTGACTGCGGCCATTATCTTGACAGGTGTCAATTAAGAATTACTGCCTGGTGGAGTGGTACGTTTCGCCCTCCTCCTCCCCCCCAAACACCCCCCAACTCACGCCCCCCCCTCGCCCAGCTGTCTGTGCGTGAAAGAAATAACACTTTACCCTTGTCACTCCGCTAGCCCCTAGCTGTAGCCTCCAAAAAATGAGCATTGGCGTGCTAATCGATAGAGCGGCGTAATAGTAATTATTCCGCCTGTTGATTTATGGCGCTGGGTGGTAGACTAGCGTGCCACGATTAGACCGGCGTTTGGGACGTGCCCTCGCTCGGTCACCCGCTCGGGATGTGCCAGCTGATTGCAGGGTTTCGTTCGTGTGTAGGATGACCTCAAAAATCTCTCAGTAGTTGCTGTATACGCATTTGTGTGCAGGCATCTCTCAATCTACCTCTTTAAGATATATTTTTTTGCATGTTTTGGGATATTGTCAGCGACTATACCTTTTTTTTTTTCATTTTTTAAAATGACTGCCTAAGCAGTGCTTTATGTAAAATGTATGACGTGGCAGTTAAATAACTCTTGCTTTTCATGGTCTGAACCGTAGGCCTGAAAAATGGCTAAATCATCCTCGCGCCCCCCTCCTTTTTCCTCATCTCTCCTCCTCTCTCTACTGTCTTCCTTTCCCCCAGATTCGCCCTCCCGGGACAGTTAATCTGTCACGATGGGTAAAGCGGCTAGTTTGAGTTAAATGAGTGAGAAAATGAACGCTTGGCTTTGCCAGTGCGCCGGGGCTGCTTATTAGCTGCTGGGTCCGCTCACTCGCGCCGACACATCTGCAGAGCGGACTCCCCCTGCTCCTGCTCCTGCTTTCTCTCTCTCTTTCTCTCTTTCTCTCTCCCTCTTTCTCTCTCTCTCTCTCTCTCTCTCTCTGTCTCTCGCTCTCGGTTTCCCGGTTTAGTAGTGACCAGCTCAGCATGCCAGCATGTGTTCTAGCGAAAGAAAAAAAAAATGGTGAAGAAGACAAGGGAAAGGGGGGAGGGGGTGGTGGTGGTGGTGGTGGTGGGGGGTGAGAGAGACACGGAGAGACAGAGAGAGAGATATTTGTCTCTGCTTGTAGTTAGCGTTTGCTAATGCCATAGTCAGATGTGGGATCTGGTGAGGGGAGAACAGAACAGGAGTGTCAGTGAGACCTCGCTGTGCCTATGACTGATCTGACTTTATCTTTACGGCACAGCAGGCTCCCGTGGCAGCACAGAGTGACTGGAAAACTGCTGCCGCGATTGGCACGACTCTGCACCGACTCTTTTTTTTTTTACATTTTTTTTTTCTTTTTTTTTTTAAACGCCGGTTTTATAGTAAAATATGAGGAGGGGCGAGAGAAGGGGAACGCATATGGGAGACAACGTAGAGTGTTTGGGGAAATGATTTGGCGCTGAGGGTAAATGGGTTGTGTAGACACACACATTTGAGGATCAATTTTTAAGCGCAGGCCCGATAGAAATCACATGGTGGTTGTTGTCGGTACTCGTGTGAAAACAGTAGCCTATTAGGTGAGCCTTTTGAAATTACAGCGCCGTGATGGATAATCGGAGAGGAGAGTACTTACGTGTTTTTGGCGGCATTGCTTTGTGTAACTAACTACGCTTTAGAAGGCCATGAAAGCAGACAGTGTGAAGGCCATTTTGGGGAGGGCAAGTAGCGCTTTCTTCTTGTCGATGGACTCCAGGCCAACTCGTAATTTCTGTTTGTTTGTTTTGTTTTTTTTTCGCCCCACTTGTTTTGCATATCTGTTTCGTAGTATTGGCAGACCTCGCCGTGGACTTCCATCGACTATCGTCAGCAATCATCAGGAATCATTCTCACCCTCTAAAAGAGTCTCTCTGATCTGAGTCTCTCTTCTGCTCACCTCCCCTCTCTGCCTCTCTCTCTCTCTCTCTCGCACTCTCGCGTTCCCTCTGCCATTTTATTCCCTCCCCTATTCTTTCTTTTCTTTTTTTTCCTCCCCCCCCCCTCTCTCCCTTCACTGTGGCGTTCTCTCAGTGTCTGCTCAACAGAAGATGCCCCCTGGCTATTGTCTGACCTTAGAATATGATACACCCATGCAAATCACCTCTGCGCCGGCCTCATCCTCTTTCTCCAAACGTTTGTGTGTTATCAAAATAAACAGCGGAGCGGGATAATGGCCTTTGTGGAGATGGATGCCGGGATTGGGCAGGGATTAAATATTAACTTGATCTGGCTGACTTAAGGCAGTGTCTTACATTGAACCTCTGCTCAGGCGGGCACGCACACTAGCACGCAGACGCCGCTCCGTGAATCCACAAACGGAGAGAGGAAAAGCTTTTCCACTGTGTGTGTGTGTGTGTGTGCGTGTGTGTGTGTGAGAGTGAAAGAGAGTGTGTTTGTGTGTGTGTATTTTGAAAAAAAAGCTATGACCTCCACAGCTGCATGTTTATGTGAGCGTGGATGTTTGGGGTTGGTAGTTTATGGTGGGGTCAACGTGTTTTGAGTGTGTCTGTGTGTAGATGTGTCTGTGTGTGTGTGTGTTCTGATTCAATGGGAGTGTATTTATGTGCACGTTATGGTGCATTTTTGTGTATAATCTGTGTGTGTGCTTGTGTGTGTGTGTGTGTGTATCTTCAGCGACATTAGACATATCGAGTCCTTCGGGCTTAAATCAGGTAGATCCTTCCCCGTTGCTGCGTTCCCACAGCGCTACCCCGAGCCCATTCTCGCCGGTAAACTGCGCCACTCCGACCCCGAAGACGCGCTGCTGTTATGTAATTCACTGTTGCCGTGACGCAGACTCCGAGGTGTCTTTGGAGTGCGCTGACCAGCTTTTGAGCGCTTCATACCCATAATTTTTTTGTCTGGCATCAACCACTTCCTCGTATCTGTCTGAATAGACATGTCTTGACTTGGCGGCCAATAAAAGCTCATTTGACAAGACAAGAATAGTGATTTGCCTGCCAATAGGTACTCTGAAGGAATGCCGCGTATGGAAATGTGGTTAATAGTTCAGACAATAGGGTCTCTTCATTATCTGTGTGAGAAATGGCAGCAGGAAAAGTTTTACTGAGCAGTCGTCATTTCAAAAACAAACAAGCAAACGTTTAAGTTTGCTTCATGTGGACGTTTTTTCAAGGCCCTGTGTGTATTTATGTGCACATAATTTTTTTGTGCATAATCTGTGTTTGTGTGTGTGTGTGTGTGTGTTTGTTTGCATAATCTATGTGTGTGTGTGTGTGTGTGTGTGTGTGTGTGTGTGTGTGTGTCAGCGCGGGAGCTAGCGAGGCACCCACAGCCTCAAAAGTGCGAGGTCAAACATGGCCGCCGCTCATCACTCACCCTTAATGATGTCTCGTTTTCCCGCCCCTTCTCAGCTTGCTAGGAGCACGGGTGCACATCTGATGGGGTCAGTGGCAGGTCGCGACCCCCAGGTGGCTCAGCCCCTCTCTCTCTTTCTCTCTCTCTTTCTCCCTCTTTCTCTCTCCCTCTCTCCCTCTCTCTCTCTGTCTCCGCACTCCCAGCTTG
>NC_084999.1:11033880-11081380 GCF_963854185.1 Sardina pilchardus | reverse complement strand
TAATAGATTATAGTGGAGCATGTGTCTCTGTGTGTGTGTGTGTGTGTGTGTGTGTGTGTGTGTGTGTGTGTGTTGTTTGTTATCAGATGTATGTGCATGTCTGTGTATGGGTATCTGTGTATCTGCGAGTGTGTTGAAGTGTATGCGGAGGCAAAGCGGCAGAGCCTGCCATCGCACTCATCTCGCACCACATCAGACATTTTTCTTGTATGTATGTTAATGCTATTGCATCCCCCCCCCCCCCTTTTCCACAGCTAGCGCTGTGTGTGTGTGTGTGTGTGTGTGTGTGTGTGTGTGTGTGTGTGTGCACGTGCACTCTCTTCCTGGTGCTAGGCAGGGTATGCATACTATTAGTGTAGGTATATATTAGGGTAGGTATATTCTGTGGGAATGCTGTGTATTCGGTTTGTGTTTTATGTGTGTGTGTGTGTTTTGTGTGTGTGTGTGTGTGTGTGTGTGTGACATTCTGTCTCCCTCTAGTAAACGGCTCCATTGATCCCTTCGGTGACGTGATTCTCTTTGGGGGTCTTCTGCTGTCGGGCGCTTGATTTACAGATTCATTAAGATCCTCCGCTCTCCTTTGTCCCTTTACACCCCTAACACACACGACACTCCACACACTACACACACACACACACACACACACACACACACACACACACACACACACACACAGAAGAGACGACACACTCTGTCTACAACTCCCACAACTCAAGGACAGTTCAGTCTCTCTCTCTCTCTCTCTCTCTCTCTTTCTCTTTCTCTTTCTGTCAATGCCCCTCCATCTTCTCTAGCAATCTATCAGCCTGTCCATCTAACCATTGGTCCATGCTGTTGTTATTTGTGTCGCTGTTGCTGCTTGCAAACGGTTTCCTGAGAATGTGCCCCCCCCCCCCACACCACCACCACCACCACCTCCATCCCGGCTGCTTAAAGAGCTCATTGTCATGTTTTATGGCCAAGGAGGACCTTCACTAACTGCCATTCAAATACACACGGTTATGCACCAATTGACTTGGAACGGCCTACAAATGCCCAACGTCCTCTGCACCTTTTGTAAATATTGTGTGTGTGAGAGAGAGAGAGAGAAGAGAGAGGGAGACAGAGAGAGGAGAGAGAGAGGTTTTTTTTTTTTACTTGGAGTCTGCACTAATTCGCACCTAGGAGCCAGGGATGATGACGTTCCATGCATGATAGATACCTTGGTTAAACTTTTTCTTCCTCTGTTAACTGTCTTGCCTGCATGATTTCGTTCTCTCTCTCTCTCTCTCTATCTATCTCTCTCTCTCTTCCAGTCTCTTCCTCTCACTTACTCACTCACTCACTCATACGCTCAGCAAAGTTATCCTTCTTTTTCACTGGAAAAAAAACAGACAGCAAATCACCTCCATTATCTGAACTCAAGTCATGCAGGGATGCAAAAAAAAAAAGAAGAAAAAAAAAACAGGAAGGTAATCACACATTGTACTGGTCCTCTTTGTCACTGTCGTCATCCGCGTGATGGAAACCGTCCTGAAATATGAGATTATAACCTGCCACTGACTGATGCTATTAGGCAGATATGCCGTACACATTACTATCTCTCTCTCCCCCCCCCCCATCCTCCACCCCCCTCCAACCCAACCCAAAAGGATTACTGCAAATTATACGGGAAGACAGACTTGATTTCTCTCTCTCTCTCCTCTGTAGATGTGGGCATTTGCGTCTCTCTAAGTTGACGGCGTCTGTCTCCGCTTAGTTCCGTGAGACAGGTTGTGTGACAGTTGACGTCTGGCAGGGGTTTAAACTGATTTCTCCCCCCCCCCCCACCCCTACCCCTCTTTTAACTGTCTTTTTACCTTCCCTCCTCTAAAATAGTGCCAGTTCTTTTTAGCACGGCTAGCAGCCTGGTGGTGGCTGGCTCCATCCAAAAGCGTTTATCAAAAGAAAGAGAGCTAATGCGGCTTCAAAGACAGCGCAAGGTCGTTAGGAAGCGAGGAGCCTGGTAAAACCTGTTAAATATTGATTAGCCATAAACTTGGGGATGGGCATGCACAGGTGGTCTGTAGGAAAAACTAAATAACTAACGCCAATATTCATGTGAGTATGAAAACATTACTCTAATAGGGAAAAAAAAGAGTAATGTTTATGTGTACAAAACATCAGGATGCTCGTATTGACTCTTCCTGCAAGGGGTTAACTTCATACTATATGTTTGGCGCTTGTGAGGTTGAGAAAAATAGAATTAAAATGAATGTAACTGTAACTGACATGGAAAAAAGTTGTTCAGTTCTTTGAGTGTAAAATGGTTCTGTGAACTTTTAGTTGAGCTATGCCTATCTCTCTCCCCCTCTCTCTCTCTCTCTCTCTCTCTCTCTCTGTCTCTGTGTGTCTGTGTGTGCATAAAAGGTGTCCTCTGAGGAACATGCTGGAATCTCTTGTCAGTCCAGCGGCTGTCCTGCTCTGATTTGTGGCGTCCACTGAGCTCTTAGTGTGGCGCTGTAAACTTGGAGGGGATTTATAAGTGAGACCCTGTTTCTTCCCAAGTCGGAGCGCTCCCCGCGGGATCACATGACAACTTTAGTTACAGCCCCCGATGCTTGTTATTTACCGGCCGTGGACTTTTTCAGATCCATCTCTTTCCTCCCCGTCTGTCGCTCCCTCTCTCTATCCCTTTCTCTCTCTCTCTCTCTCTCTCTCTCTCTCTCTCCTTTTCCTTCTCTGACACCTCCCCTCTCTTTCTCTCTATCTGTCTCTCATTCTCTTCTCTCTCTCTCTCTCTCCTGCCGAGTCCTCCCCTCCCCTCGCTTGTAGCCGCCTCCTCATTTGTTATGTGTCGGTTAGCTATCCGTGTGTCTGTGAGCCGTATTGTGTTGGACTCTCCTGATTTTCTCCTTTTCTCTCCCACATTCTCTCTCTCTCTCTCACTCTCCCTCTCTCTCTCTCTTCCTCAGTTGCTAGTGTTGTGTGAGGACTTGTATCTGATGGCCTTGTGAGCATGTGTGTGAGTGTGTGTGTGCATGTGTGTGTGTGAGTGAAGTACGTGGCAGATCTCACAGCCAGCCAAGCAGACTGTGGACAACACCTGCTCCTGTCTCCAACGCCTCCTCACTCTTCTCATTACCTGTCAATCTATCACAGCCCCACATATCAAATGTCTCCCAGAGAGAGGGCGAGAGAAAGAGAGAGAGAGAGGTGGGGGTGAGGAAGGGGGCAGACGCCAGAAGGGCGCAAAATGAGCACTTCTGTTGGCTTGCGTCCTGATTGTACACACACATGCACACATTTTAACTTTAAGCTGTGTGTGAAACAAACAAAACAATAAGCTTTTTTCACTTTGGTGAAACAATTTTATGATTTTTGTTACCAACTGTGAGGTTTTTTTTTGTGATGTAACCCACACACACGTGTGTGTTTGTTGTTCACTCCCCCGCCCCCCCACACTCGTGTGAGTTTTTGGGACAGTCCGTCCTCCCCCCGTGGTTGGTATGTTTTTGGGTCGGCCCTTTGATTGGCGCCTCTGTGTAGCGAGGTGAAGCTCTTGACGAGCAGGCAGCCCCTGCAGCAGGGCGGGGCCTGCAGTGTCGGGTTACTGTGGCAAAGGCGGCTGCAGCTCTAGTGGCCCTGTGTGTGTGTGTGTGTGTGTGTGTGTGTGTGTGTGTGTGTGTGTGTGTTTGGGGGGGGGGGGCGGGGGTGAGGGGAAGCCCATCGCCTCATCAAGGTGCATTAATGTCTGCTCAGCCAGCTCCTAACCCTCTTTATCCTCTCCCCAAACACACACACAAACACACATGCACGCACGCACGCTCGCACTCTCACACACACACACACACACACGCACACAGAGTCTCTCTCTTCCCTCTCCCTCTTCTCTCACTCAATCACTCATTCTCTTTCACCCTTCTCTTTTCTCTCTCTCTTTTTCTCACACACACTCTCTCCCTCTCTGTCTTTCTTTCTTTCTCTCACTCACTCAATCACTCACTATTTCACCCCCTCCCTACCTCCTCCTCTCTTTTCTCCCCCTCTCGCGCCCCCCTCCCATTCTCCCTCTTAGTGTCGGAGCTCTTGTGATTTACGGTAATTATCCATCTTTGGGGTCATCTATCAGCCAGGCCGTTGCTAGGTGATGGAGCCAGCTGCCTTTGGCTGTTGTCTGCGGCCTCTGTGTGTGTTGTCTTTCAGGGGACTGCGAGTGGCACAGGTGAGCCGCATTAGTGCGTGTGTGTGTGTGTGTGTGTGTGTGTGTGTGAAACAACTGAAGCATACTACTGAACTGAAGCGTTTTTTTTTTGTTTTTTTTCATACACACCTGAGGGATTTCTACAATGACGATGATGTAAAGGTCAACACGATGAGACACACGATTAGGGCGACTGTGAGAGAGGGAGTGTAATCGAAGGGCTAGCCAATGACCAGTGTTTAAGTAGTAGTGTGCATGCAGGGCTATCAGTGTGTACCACAGATGAACTCCTGCTCCCTCTTTTTTAGACATCCTCCCTACTCGATGAGTTCCCTTCAGAGACCTGAACAGGAAAGGAGAGAAAATAGTCTGAGAGACAGAGAAACAGAGAGAGAGAGAGAGAGAGAGAGAAACATGAAAGAGTAGGGCATGAAACTCCTCCCTCTCTCTGCTCCCTCTCCCTCTATTTCCCTCTCTTAGCGTTGTGTTTGCTTAGCCACCGATGCTAACACGGGATTAACTGCCACAGCTGTTTATATAAACCTAACATGCCTGTGTATGTGTGTGTATATGTGTGTGTTTGTGCCATAGTAAATTGTAAACACACACTCCACCAACCCCCCACCCTTAGACACACACACACACACACACACACACACACACACACATACACGCAAACACACACCCACCCTTAACCCCTCTTCTACCCTCATCTCATTCCCCTGGCTAATTAGGAATACTTACAGCGCTAGTCATCTCGCCGCGTTGAGGTGAGCGGCGCTAAAACGTAGCTAACGTATAAATACGCCACCTCCGCCAATTAGTGCCTAATCTCCACTTTGGTTAATCACCTAACCTGTTGTGTACGGGCAACGTTTAATTGGCCCTCTCTTCGGCAGGAAGTCGGGCTCGCGTGTGTTGTGTGTGTTTGTTTGGTGTGTTTGTTTGGCACCCCGGCTTCACCGGGCTAGACCTGGAAAGCAGTGCTGGAAATCCAAAAACAACACACGCACAACAAACAAACACACACACACACACACACACACACACGCACAAATACACACTCATACTTACGCACACACACACAAATAGACATGTACAAACATACTCATACTTTCTCATTTTTTTTCTTTCCTGATCTTCTATCACTCTCTCATTCTCTCTTCATCAGATCTTTCCATTTTCTCATTGTCAGTCCACCAAAATGAACTGCTTCATGTCTTCCCTCTCTCTCCTCCCCTTTGCTTTCTTTCCCTTCTGTTATGCTCTCCCTCCCTCTCTCTCTTTCTTTCTCTCTCTCTCTCACTCTCTCTCACTCTCTCACTCTCTCTCTCTCACTCAGATTTTCCCCTCCTTTTTAAGCACTCACTTCAAAGGCATTTGTTTATTCTCCTGCCTCCCGACATTGTCTCTTGTAATTAAACGAGCATGTTGAAATTTATGGTTTAATTATACCGGGCTGGTTATGCAGGGGAGACAGGGATGAGCTGATATGCTCTATAAAAATAAATAAATTCCATATTGTTTTATTGAGCCCACATGTCGGCATTGTCTGCAGTGTGCGTGTTTGCGTGTGTGTGTGTGTGTGTGTGTGTGTGTGTGTGTGTGTGCCCGCGCGTGCGTGCATGTGTATGTGTATGTCCATGTGTTTTGTGTGTGTGTGTGTCTGTGTGTCAGTGTCAGTATCTCTGTGTGTAAGTAGTGTCTATTTCTATTCATTGCAGGTGAAGAATCGTGTTTGCACATGACTAGCAGTTGTTGTGTATTTATTTGATTATTTCATATGTTCTGTATAAGTGCTCTGTATGTTCTTCTGTGTGTGTGTGTGTGTGTGTGTGTGTGTTGTATGTTTGTATTCAAGTGTGTGTGTGTGTGTGTGTGTGTGTGTGTGTGTGTGTGTGTGTGAGAGAGAGAGAGTGTGGGTGTTTGAACTGGTCACGAGCATGCTCAGAATGGGAGAAAATCCAAATAAAACAGGGGAATGAATTGCGATCGATCGTGCTGGTACAGTCTATTGATCCGGTTGCGTGTTAAAACCTAGCTGTGAACCATGAATTGCAATCACCTGCTTCTCCTCCCCAGCTCAAGTTACCATTCTGACCCCCGCTTCCTGATTCTCACCATCTCTTGCCAACAACAAATATATTAAACATATCCATAAATAAGGTGCACTCACTATGGAAGTGTGTGTGTATGTGTGAGTGTGTGTGTGTGTGTGAGAGAGAGGGTGATTATGTTAGAATCTAGCCTTTTCCGCATGGTTTTGCATTGTCAGTATATCACATATTGTGGGCAGCCTAAGCCGTGAGGGGTACCGTCCACTTTCCAAATAGCAGTTTTGACCCTCTCTCTCCCCCTGCCTCTCTCTCTCTCTCTCTCTCTCGTGGGCAGTTGTGTGATGTGTTTTTATTTCCACAGACCTCCTCGTTTGAGGTGCGGTCGCTGCCGTTTAACCCGCCGCTCCTCCTCACCTCTCACCTCCTCTTTTGATCAGCGTGTTTTACAACCGTCGTAAAGAACCGGGGGCTTTTGAAGGGAGAGGCTCTAATGTGTTCCTCAGGGAGGTCTTAATGTTGGGTTATCACCCCCCCCCCCCCCCCCACACACACACACACACCATTCCCCCAAAACCCCCACTACAACCCCTTGAAGGAACACACAGGAAATGCTGCAAGAGCAAAGGAGTGTGTACTAGTAGTTTAAGTAACTCTCCCAAGCTGTGTGTGTGCATATGTGTATCTATCACAGCATTGCATATCAAAACAGTAATAGTTACTTTCACCACCTAGAACTTTGTACAGTACAGTCTCTCTAAATATTAGCACTGTGCAGATTATGTAGGATGTATACATTTGTATGCAATGCATGCTCCTATATATAGAATTTTTTGTTTGCCATGTTTGTTCTTTTATTTATTTATTTATGTATTATTTTTTATTTATTTATTTACCTACTTCCTTCTTTATTTTGTGACTTGATAAGGCCCAAAAGCTGGAGCAGGCGCGCGGTCTCAGCTGTCTGGCTTGTTTGCCGTGCACATTTGTCACGCTTGTTTGAGTTGATGCATAAGAATGCGAAGTGCGCCGTCTATTCTCAACCGAGTTTTTATTTACATCACACAAGGATGCAAACGGTGTGGACCAAAATAGTGACGGGAGGAGGGGGAAGAGGGTTGGTGTGTGTGTGTGTGTGTGTGTGTGTGTGTGTGTGTGTGTGTGTGAGGGGTCCGCCAGGCCGGCCGGAAGTGTAGAAGCCCAGGAGATAAATCTGTACGGTTGGAACTAAAGGGAGGAACAGGAGAGGGAAGAGTAGAGGGAGAAGGAGGAGTAGAGGCCCGAGAGAGAGAGAGAGAGAGAGAGAGTGTGTGTGTGTGAGAGAGCGAGAGAGTGTGTGTGTGAGAGAGAGAGAGAGTGTGTGTGTGTGTGTGTGTGAGAGAGAGCGAGTGAGAGTGTTTATTTAAAGCTCTGGAGGTGTTCTGCCATATGCTCCATTATCCTCTCTGAGATGGGCTGCTGCTGGACCAAACCTCACATCTCCGCCTGGGTGGTGAGGAGGGAGAGAGAGAGAGAGAGAGAGAGAGGGAGAGAGAGAGAGGGAGATGATGGAGGGGATAAGGGAGAGAGGGAGAGATGGAGCGTGAGTACAGGGAAAGGGAAGACACAGAGAGGGAGAAAGAGACCGAGGGGAAGTGAGTGTAACGCTGTAATTTGAGGAATGAGATCCCCTGCATATTGATGATGGAATATGGTGTGTGACCATCTCTGTGCAAATCCAGTCATCTAAATGGAGATCATTCTAAACCAGCACCAGCTCTTACTGGGATGTGTCCATTCTTCTGCTGGTCAGAAGGGAGAACAGTCCCTTCGCAAAACGCCATGGAGACCCGAGCACGGCTAACATGAACAAAACCGTCCCGGTTAACGTTCCACGACTAATCCAAACAATCCAGAAGATTCTTTCACTGTATTAACACACATGTAGATATTTATGTGTTGCACACTTCCCGTTTGTGGAACAGTCCTGGGAATGTATACGTTGAGGTGTGGGTGTTGTTGATTGATAGTGAGCTAGCCAGGCCTCTCTGCTCCCTGTCTTTGTGCCTCTGTGTGTGTGTGTGTGTGTGTGTGTGTGTGTGTGAGTGTGTGAGTGTGTGTGTGTGTGCGTGCGCGTGTGTGGAGAGAGGCTAGCGAGGGTCGGGCATGTTGCTGCCGGATCACACTCACTTACGCGGCTCCAGAGAAACCCATCTCAGCATCCCCTCTGACACGCAGGCAGCCACATTACCATAATTGGCTTTTCTACATGACGGGACAGAGGAAATAATAATGTCATTTTATTTACAGCCCCTGTGTGTCCCAGTCCCAAGAACCAAGCCGCCCCACTCCAACCCCCCCTCTCTTCCCTTCCCTTCCCTTCTCTTCTCTTCTCTTCTCTCTACACTCTTCTCCTCTCCTCCCCTCTCCTCTCTTCCTCCCCTCCTCCTTCTCCCACTGCCTTCATTCTCCTCTCATCTCCTCCTGTCTCCCTAGCTCATTTCTCTCTCACTCAGACTCTCTCTTTCTCCCTCTCTCTCTCTCTCTCTCTCTCTCTCTCTCTCTCTCTCTCTCCCTCTCTCCCTGTGCACTCGTTCCCTCTCCATCCGTTCTGCCACACCGCACAGGTCAAGCAATGGCTTTTTGATCAGCTGCTGTCCAAGGCCATCAGAGGCGAGGGGCTCGTAATGGAGACTCGGGTGACAAACGGAATCTAGGGAGGTGGGGGGGGTGGAGGAGGAGGAAGAAGAAGAAGGAGATGGCAGCGGCAGCGGTAGCGGCGGCACCCGCTTTCCCATTAAAATGTCCGCTAAACGGCCCCCGCCAGTTGGGTGCCTGGCTGCCGCCGCTGCTGCTCTGGTGGGGGGGGGGGGGGGGGACGAGAAGTGGGCCCATCTAAATGACATGAGTGAAAGGGGCCGGGATTGGACATTAGCGCTGCAAATGACTGCGGTGATTGCCCCCTCTTTCCCAAAATCACATCAAATAAATAAAGAAATGTGGGTAAATAAATAAGGCTTGGGAAATGGAGGAGCAAAGAGGTGGGAGTTTGTGGTTGTGGTGGGTGGAGGAGGAGGGCGGGGGGGGGGGGGTGTCCCTGTGTGGTCTCACCCTCTCTCCCTCCCTCTCCCTCTCCCTCTCTCTTTCTCTCTCTCTCTCTCTCTCTCTCTCTCTCTTGTCACTCTCTCAGTTCTCTCTCGCTCCCTCTTGCTGGTGTCCCCTGCTTTTCGACCGGATATCTTATCTAGTTTGTTTGGGTTTGACAGCAGCCAAATGGCAAGGCACTGTGAGCTTGACAGTGTTTTATTGATTTAACAACCAGCTGACTCGTGCAAAAAAAAAAGAAAGAAAGAAAGAAAGTAGAGGAAAGAGAGATGAGAAAATAGCGGCTGGAAGAGCGAGGGGATGAAAAAAAAAAAAAAGTCTGATAAAGATGGTCAAGTATCTCACAGAAATGGAATATTCAGCAGCCAATATTGTGACCATCGTGTGGCGCCGTGGCGGGGGGGGGGGATGAATGCAGTCTTTCTACAGTTTCCAGTGATGTAGCATATGGGGGAGGGATAGTTCTGTGTGTGTGTGTGTGTGTGTGTGTGTGTGAGGGAGAGGGAGTGTAGTGTCATGCCTGTAGCCCACACTGCTCTGTGCCCACCCAGAGTGAAGCACAGAGCTCTGTCAGTCTCATTAATTATAAAACACAGTTTCACCCCTGGATCTGTCTGTCTGTCTGCCACCCAACCACTAAGTGGATGGTGACAGTGCTGCCCTTCAAAGTTCTTTAAGGATGCTGGGACACACACACGCGCACACACAGACACACACAGACATACACACGCACACACACACACACGCACGCACGCACACACATACACGCACACACACAAACACAAAAAAATGAAATGACACCATCACCAAAACAAGACATGACGCTTTGGTCTTGGGTCCCAGTGGACGGCTGTTTGTAAGCAGACGTGGGAGCGTCGAAATGTCACGGCGCACCGCGCGTACGTGGCGGGCGGATGAAATGTGGCCGGCGCTGGCGGGCTGGCCGGCCAGTCGTCCGTGTGGCCCTGACCTGGCGTGGCGTGTTGGTTTAGCCGCCCGCTGTTTGTGACAGCCAGTGGCAGGGCGCGGCGGCGCGGTGCTGTCTCCTGTCTCGTTGAGCGCCGGGTGTCCACCAGCAGAAGTGACAGGCGCGCTTTCGCCCCGCGCAGATGGTCCTGCTCTCAGACATCACCCTCACACGCGCTCTCTCTCTCTCTCTCTCTCTCTCTCTCTCTCTCTCTCTCTCTCTCTCTCTCGGCCTAGCTGACGTGATGGACAGGACGGCACGCAGCTACACGTCCCCCCCTCCCCTCCATCCCTCTCTCCCTCACTCCTCTTTCTCCTCTCTCTCTCCCTCTTCTCCTCTTCTAGCCCCTGTTTCCATTCACCACCAGCACATCACTCCCACACCTCGCACTAGCGGTCCTTCGATCCAGCTCAGACAAATTCAGTCCCCCAGTACATTTCCCCCCTCGCAGGTCGCTTCGCAATTCGTGCCTTCTTTTCAGCCTGTGGAGAGCAGCCATGCTGCCCATTGTCTGCAGGGGTTGTTGCTACGGCAATAGAATTTTGTAGTTTTTTTTTCCCCCTCACTGTAGTTTAGTTCCCTGGTTCTAGCATAGTGTCTTCTAAAATTAAAGGATAGAAATTGATGAGGTGGAAGGAACATCTCCATGCATGATGCTCAAGTTGGCGCAAAATGCAAAAAAAAGGGCCAAGCGAAACTATGGCCGGCCCACAGTGTTTTGTGACGTTCTATATTTGATCAGTGCACGACCGCTGAAAATATTCCTGATATGATTCACTGATCACAGACATTCACGGTATTCATAGCAATACCGTAAGCGACAACCTCCAGAAGAATGGGAAACCTTGAACATAGAAGACAGTGTTTTCTGTTTCTGTTCTTTATATGTAACATTTTCACATTTTACTCTGAAGGAAACCTCTCATTTTCTAAGCAGGGGGTTATAGGGCAAATTGGCAAAAATAGGCCTAACAGTCAGCTGATGGGATTCTAACAGTAACATGAACTCCATGAATCTGTTATTCATCTGAATATTAGTGTCCTAATAAAACAAGCCCTGGCTCCTATGGGTGTGTTTGCCCTCCGTGTATTTAGTCTGCGAGGAGAGTGAGCTGTACTAGTGGTGGGGAGTGTTTTTGATAGAGTCTTTTTATGTGACCAGCGAGGAGAATGAGCAGTACTACTGTAGTGGTGGGGAGTGTTTTTGATATAGTCTTTTTATGTGACCAGCTGTGCATGGCTGCCTGCGAGAGAAACAGTGTACACATTTACCACGCTGCACTCTGCCACAGTCTCTCAATATTAACATGTGAACACATGGAGACACACACACACACACACACACACACAAATACACACACACTTACCCACCCCCACACACACAAACGCACACACGCACACACACACACACACACACACACACACACACACACACACACACACACACACACTGACACACGTTAACACAAGCACACCCATCCACCCTGATGCAGCTGCTAGCCTTTCTCCCTTCCCCTTGTATCTCCTCTCAGGCTGCAGTAAATGGTGCCAGCATACATATATCAGGTATTATGTCCACTTAGATTATGATATGACAGCTTAGCGTGCTGTTTGAAGCTGACAGCACATCTGTTTCATCAGGAGAGACTGATACCGCCATCTAGGACACCCATCTCCACCATGGAGGAAGGAGATAAAGGGAGGACTAAGGGGGCTGTCTTTCCTGTCTCTCCCTTCCTTCTTCCCTCTCTCTCTCTGTTCTCTCTCCTTCCCCCCTTCCCTTCCCTCTCCTCTGCTCTCTGCCTCTCCGTCTGTCTCTCCTCATTCCCTCACTCACCCTCTCTCTCAAGGCGCGTTTTTGTTTGTTTGTTGGTTTGTTCATAAATGAATATTTAATAGCAGCTTCAGGCACTGACCATGGTAAATATGAAATGTTTGTTGTGATCGACACAATGCGCTGTTTCTTAGATCCTCGTGTCATCCCGTCTGCTGATTGCTGTTGTCTAGTCTCCATGTTCAGACCTTGGGTCGTGTTTATATGAGCTGTAATGTTTGTGGGTAAAATATGCAGTAGGATCACAGTGTGTGTTTAGTCCAAACAGTAAGCGTGATCCTCGCTGAAGACTGAAGTGCAGTGTAGTGAAAGCTGAAATGGGTGCAGAGATTGAATATCAGAAAACCTCTGATACTAAATGATTCAGTAACAGGAAGCATTGTTGTCAAATAACATATTTGTTGTTTTCTGCCATGATTCTATTCCAATTACCTGCCCTAGAATTCTAAAACGAGCATTTGTTTTGTTTGTTTGTAAATTGACGTTGTTTGCAAAATAATTAAGTGTTATGTAATGTAATCCATTTGATCACCGCGTTGCTGACTCCGCCATTTGTTTCTGTGTTGCAGCGTATGCAGAGGATGAGCTGAAGGTCGGGACCGAAGAAGAGCACCTCCACGACGACGGCCTGTCGCTGGACGGCCAAGATGCGGAGTACCTCTGCAACGAGGAGGAGGACGACGCCTTCATGGGGGCCCCCAGTTTCCATGACTCCCCTCTCAGCAACGGCACCAACCCGGACGCCGGGTACGGCTCGCCCCTCAGCGACACCAGCGACCGCCTCACCGACTTCAAGAGCACGTCGTCCAGGGACGGCCAAGACAAGGAGGAAGGGTCCTGCCGCATGGACACCACCGCTGCCACCGACCCCTCCGACCCCTCCATCCCCTCCATCCCCTCTATCTCCTCCATCCTCAACAACAACAGCAGCAGCAGCATTGGCAACAGCAATGCACTCCACGACAGCTTGGCTCAGATGAAAGCCGTCTATGCAAACCTGATCTCCGACGCGTCCTGGTCCCGCATCGCCATGGACATCATGAAGGCCAAGCCGGTGTCCTCCAGCAGTGCCACGGCCCACACCCCCCCTACCCTCGCCGCCAAGGCCGTCACCACCTGCCCCAGCAGCAGCAGTGCCACCAGCACCAGCAGCAGCCATCACAACGGGAGGAGCGCTGCAGTCAACCTCCCGATCAGCAGCGCAAACAGCAACTTAAACGACACCCCCGCCACAACCCCGCTTCCCAGCAGCGACGGGAACAACGCTGCCACTGGGGGCACCAGCAACGGGGGTAGCGCCGCCTATGACTGGCATCAAGCGGCCCTGGCCAAAACCTTTCAGCAAAACCCTTACCACTTACTGCCAGAGCCTAGTCTCTTCAGCACGGTGCAGCTGTACAGGCAAAACAACAAGCTTTACGGCTCGGTGTTCACCGGCGCCAGCAAGTTCAGGTGTAAGGATTGTAGCGCGGCCTACGACACGCTGGTGGGCCTCACCGTGCACATGAATGAGTCTGGGCACTACCGCGACGACAACAAAGACAAAGAGGAAGACAACGGAAAGCGCTGGTCTAAGCCCCGCAAGCGGTCGCTGATGGAAATGGAAGGCAAAGAGGACGCCCAGAAGGTGCTCAAGTGCATGTACTGTGGCCACTCCTTCGAGTCCTTGCAGGACCTGAGCGTCCACATGATCAAGACCAAGCATTACCAGAAAGTGCCTCTTAAAGAGCCCGTGCCAGCACTGGCGACCAAACTGCTGCCCTCGGCCAAAAAGCGCATGCTTCAGGACCCCCTCATCGCTCCATGCTCCCCTGAAACTTTGCTGGGGGGTGGCGGTGCCTCTACTGGTGACCCTGGGAAAGACGCTAAGCTAGCAGGTAACCCATATGTTACACCCAACAACCGCTATGGGTACCAGAACGGCGCCAGTTACACTTGGCAGTTTGAGGCCCGGAAGGCGCAGATCCTGAAGTGCATGGAGTGTGGAAGCTCCCATGACACTTTGCAGCAGCTAACTGCCCACATGATGGTCACAGGTCACTTCCTCAAGGTCACAAACTCCGCCTCCAAGAAGGGCAAGCAGCTGGTGTTTGACCCCGTGGTGGAGGAGAAGTTTCAGTCCATTCCTTTGCCCCCGACCACCACAAGACTTCCCGTTCCCTCCATCAAGTCTCAGCCTGTGTCCCCGGCTCTCTCCGCAGGTTCGGAGGAAAAGAAAGAGGCGGCGGAGGAAAGGAAAATGGAGCCGGGCGAGTCCGAGGAGAGAAAGATAAAAGAAGAGAAGGACGATGAGAAGAGTGGCGAGAGGGCCGAGTCGAACGCCACATCCTACAAGTACCTCAGAGAGGAGGACCTGGACGAGACGCCAAATGGCGGGCTGGACATTCTCAAGTCACTGGAGAACACCGTGTCTAGTGCCATCAGCAAGGCCCAAACTGGTACGCCTACGTGGGGGGGCTACCCCAGCATCCATGCCGCCTACCAGCTCCAGGGCGCTATGAAGCATTCCTCCTTGCTGTCATCATCTGTTCAGAGCGTTCCCATGCAACCGGCTTTCAATAGCAGCATGAGGGCCTTTGTGACGGATCCAGGGTCCGTTATCCACTCCCCCAGGAGTCCGCCGTCGCCGCCCTCGCTAAGGAGCAACGTGTCCGCCATGGAGGAGCTGGTGGAGAAGGTGACTGGGAAGGCCTCTGTGAAAAAGGAGAAGGAGGAGCGAGTGGTGAGCGGAGATCGGTGCCGGTCCCTCTCCTCTGCCAAATCTCCCTCACCCGTGCGGAGAGAGCAGAAGGATGGCACCGGGCCCATGGCCACCGCAGCGACACGGAGCAGCAGTCCCAGAAAGGCCGAGGCTGAATTGGTATGCAAGAAGGAGCCCAAAGACAGCCCGGTCGAAACCCCCAACCATGCGAAAAACGGCTCGGACACGTGCCGGTCACCCATCACCAACGGCAGTGGCCTGGGGATCATCACTGACCATTCACCGGAGAGGCCTTTCATCAACCCACTCAGTGCACTGCAGTCCATCATGAACACTCACCTCAGCAAGGCCTCCAAGCTCAACCCTGCTTCCGATCCCCTCTCAATGCTCTACAAGATCAGCAACAGTGTCGTGGAAAAGCCCCTCTTCAACGCCACGCAGGTGAAGCAGCCTGAGCCCATTAACAGGTTCTTCTACGAGAGCAACGACCAGCCCATGGACCTGAGTAAATCCAAAAGCAGCAGCAGCAGCAACGCTAGTGGCGACGAGCGTAGCGGCAATGCCACTTCCTGCTCTCTGGTGAACAGCTCCATCAATGGCAACAGGCCTCTGCTCTCTGGGCTTTCCCTCTGCGACACCGTCTCGTCTCCGCTGAGGGAGAACGCGCTGATGGACATTTCAGACATGGTGAAGAACCTCACCGGCAGGCTCACCCCCAAGTCGTCCACCCCGTCCTCCATCTCGGAGAAGTCCGACGTGGACGGCAGCACGTTCGAGGACACCCTGGAGGACCTCTCGCCCGTGCAGAAGAGAAAAGGCCGGCAGTCGAACTGGAACCCCCAGCATCTCCTCATCCTCCAGGCCCAGTTCGCCTCCAGCCTCAGGGAGACCCCGGAGGGTCGCTTCGCCATGACCGACCTGGGGCCGCAGGAGCGGGTGCACATCTGCAAGTTCACCGGCCTCTCCATGACCACCATCTCCCACTGGCTGGCCAACGTCAAGTACCAGCTGCGGAGAACCGGCGGGACCAAGTTCCTGAAGAACATGGACTCGTGCCAGCCTGTCTTCCTCTGCAGCGACTGTGCCTCGCAGTTCAGGACTCCCTCCGCGTACATCGGCCACTTGGAGTCTCACCTGGGCTTCAGCCTCAAGGACCTGTCGAAGCTGTCGGCCGATCATCTGCGGGAGCAGCAGGCTGTCTCCAAGGTGATCGGCGACAAACTGCCGTACGGGAGCCCCCTGGCTTCCATGACGGCGGCAGACGATGACTCTGGCTCCGGCGCCATTTACCAGTGCAGACTTTGCAACCGGACGTTTGTTAGCAAACACGCCATCAAGCTGCACCTGAGTAAGACTCACGGCAAATCACCAGAAGACCACCTGGTGTTCGTCACCGCGCTGGAGAAGCTGGAGAAACAGGAGAAAGTGTGAAGCCTTCGCCGGCGGCAGCAGACACAGCTATCCACAGTACACTCCAGTGAGAGCCAGCTATGTAAACTGACCAGTTTCATTGCACTAAAATATATATTGATCACATTTACTGCACTGGGCCGAAACTGAGCCGTCAAAAAAAAGAAAAGAAAAGAAAAAGAAAAGAAAAAAGAACTAGAAGAATTTAAAAAAAAAAAATCAGTCTTACTTTTGTTGTGAAACTGCCTGACTGGACCATGTCTTTTTATGTTCAAGTTTGTTTTTGTTTTTGTTTTTTTCTTGCCAAGTTTTTTGACATCTTATTTTGTAATGTATTTATATGCTATTTGTCCTGATCTGTGCATGTCTTTTAGTGATGTTGAACAAGTTTTCATTCAATTAATGCTCTTTAAAAATGACTACTGGTGACTATAGTTGTGGATTTGAAAAAGAACCATTCATTTGGAAAGAGGAAAAAGACTATATGACATGAAGAATTTGAAAAAGAAATTTGTTTAGCTAAAGTGGAAGCCCTTCCGGAAGACTGAAGTAGCACCTTAAAGACAATTTAATTTTGTAAAGAGAACTTTTTAAAATGTTTCAATGACAGAAAACAGATTAATTTTATTGATCTCCTGCTTATTTTCTTTTTGAATTATTTTTGACATTCAACAGCTATACAACTGAAAGTTCTGATCAGAGGTTGGTTTGTGTGTTGCATTGAGAGAAGGATTCTCCCAACGTTCTGAATAGTTATTGTATTTGCTGCTTTTGGTTCAAATCAATCAGTAAGAAGGCATTGCAGTGCAGTATGCAAGTTTGTTGTAAGACAAAAAAAAGACAATGTTCCTTTTCAATGTAAAGTATCACTTTAATAGTAATTTTCAAAATGTATGGTTTGTTACAATATCTTTCTATATTGTGCCGCTTTAATTTCAACCCATAGAAGATATTAGTCCGTTATAATGGTTAGTATGGAAAATGTAAAACTCACATGACATATCTTGCCATTTGCAACAGCTCAATGTTATTTGTACTTTAAGATGTGTGCATTCTTTAACTTTTATATTGTCATTTTTTATATATGAAAATCTAAAAAAAAAAAAAACCTAAACAGAAAACTGAACACATCCTGTACATAGATATACGCTGTAGAGACACAAATGTTTCCCCTCTTTTTGGAAAGAAGAAGAAAAAAGCTCCTCTAGCTTGGTTTACAGGAAAACAAATAACTATACTTGCATCCAGTCTGATGCATGATAATGGTGTGAAAATACATGAGCGATGCACAATGACTATACAGTTTAATGTTTTATCAACAATATTGTAAAAAAGGAAAAAAAGATCTTTTTAGCGCCAATAACTTTGCTTTGTTTTTCTTTTTTATTTTATTTTTTTCTCAATTGTAAAATAAACCCCAAAGCAGTTGATAATGCATTTTTTGTGTGTTTTTATTGAATATCAAAGCACATTTCATGTTACATAACATAAACATAAGGTTTGAAAAAAAAAAAAAGAAGAATGCAACTAATCTAAATATATTTTGGAATGATAGACAATTCCAAGTTCACTGTCACATAATTGCGTGCAAGGAAAATAATTTGTCAGGCCAGCCAGTAAAGTGCGTCTCCTGGGACTACTTGCCACACAGCGAGATGTGCTTCCCTTCCAGAACTTTTATTGATATGTACATGCTTGTCTAAACACATTTGCAGCAGTTGCAGGTGTCCTCTTCTGTCACACAACATGTCTCCCTCTGCTTTTGCCCATGGGTGTGTGTGTGTGTGTGTGTGTGTGTGTGTGTGTGTGTGTGTGTGTGTATAAATATACACACACACACACACACATACCGGTATATATTATCAACTTCACACTTCATTTTAGAGAACTGCATCTGGTGTAGTAATTTAACATTTAGAATAGCTAGAAGAATATAATTAGATTACAATGAAAAAAAAAACAATCAAACAATGTATTTTAAACAACACCAAGCACACCAAACAAAAATAAAAACATTTAAAAGGGTCAGTGACAACTGGGTTTGAACTGCTATTTAATACTTTGTACAGTAGACATCACCAGACAATTTAGACAGAGCATGTCTTATTTGAGGCTGATGCCTCATATATATATAACTGATTTAAAAAAAAAATCCAAACAAACAGATACAGTTGTTGAATGAAGGCTAGAACGTCCAAGCTCTTCAGTGATGTCTGACGGCTGAACAGTCATAAACTGATGTTGATGATAAACTATAAGTGTTCTTATTGTATTGCGAGCCTCATGCTTGGCTTGTGACTGCTCTTTGGAGCGTTCTCGCTGAAAGAGCCAGTGTTTGTCCCGTCGGAGAGAGAGCGCATCAGTCGTCTGCTCCTGTCTTCCTGGAAGTCAACTGAACGTCTATCTCTATCTCCCACCCCCCCTGCCTGTGGATCTGGTCTGATGACTATTGACATTAAGCCGATACATAAAACGGGGGGAAGTTCAACATCTATCAGAGGTTTTATTCTCCCTTTTTTTTCGCCTTCTTCTCTCCTCCTTGCCTGACAAAGACGAACAGTGTATGTCGCCGGCGTGATAATAGTGCGTTTTATTGTTCGCCAGCGCCCAGGGCCAGGGGGGGGAAGTCTCAGATGATCTTGAGGTGACCTTTAATCATCGGAGCCGTCTCCCTGAGCACTCCGAGGCTCTGCTCTCCCAGAGGCCCCTGGTCTGAGCAGGGGTGTGCGCGGAGACGCGGAAGCGCGGAGGCGCAGAGGAGCAGCCAAACGGGAGCTGCCTTAGCAGCAGCCCAAACAATGCAGCGTGATGGAGCGCACTCCCTCCACACACACTCGCTTTAAGGGCACTCCAATGTGATGGTCAGGACACACTCAGATAAACACATCAACCCACACGTACACACACACACACACACACATACACACACTTGTGTAGGGACATTCACTCGTAATAGATAGAGAGAAAGAGAGAGAGAGACACACACAAACTGCTAAAATATTCTTACGCTTGCAAAAGGACATTCCATAGTAATGGACAGGGACACACAAATACACACACACACACACACACATACACACACAAACAGACCAATAAAACCTACATTCACACTTGCATAGGGACCATCACCAGGAATGAACAGGAACAGGCACACACACACACACACACACATTCATACATACACACACACACATTTGGATGGGTTGCCCTGTCCAGTGTACAATTACACGGCCATTTCACACGGCATCACCTCTGTGAGTGATACACGCATTCATTCACAAAAGAAACCCGGAGCGCCTGGATTAGCCTCCGAATGAGGGTTACAGTTTCCTGGATGGTGGAGGTGGAAGATGGGAAGGGGAGGGTTAGGAGTGTGTGTACGTGTGTGTGTTTGGGGGGGGGGGGGGGGTAGAGGAAAATAAATAGCACACAGATAAACACGGGACACTTTGAGCTGATTGCGAGGCTCACAAGGAATAGGAAGGGAGAAAAACGAAGAGAGAGCGCGAGAGAGGAGGAAAAAAAAAGCTTGTAGTTTTAATACCCCTGCGGGTAAACCTGTAATTTTGCTTCACCGTCAGATAGCTGTCGAGCCCATCCAGACTCTCCCTGCTTTGTTAGGGATCAGCGTGCTGTTTCCTGTGCGTATTCTATGTAAATTACACGTGATAATCGGCACGAAAAACACAATGCCAGTACCTGCGGTGCGGGGAACGGAAACCGGGGCTAGATAAACGCCAGGCCGCGGGGAGATTTGCATAGCTTTTGTGTTTTTCGGGCATGCTGAACGTGCGCCTTTAGGATTCGCCGGGATTTCCTCGAGGTTTTAGCATCCGTGAATGCGGCTACCTCCTCCCAGGAACCAGACAGTTTATTGGAGGCCAAGGGAAGGTGTGGAGGGGAGAAAAAAAATCAAAAAGGGAGGGAGCACAAGGGGGTGCGACAAACTAAATGGCACATATGTATGACTGAGTAATGTGGAATAGTGGAAATGTTAAATCACAACATTTACACTGGCATTTTTAACACAAATGCCCCTGAACACTACCCTCCACCCCAACCCCACAAACATACTCACACACAAACACACACACACACACACACACACACACACACACACACACACACATACAGTTGTTCCTCATTAAAGAAAAATAGAGCACCATGTCCACAATTCTCACCATTGTGAAGGGGCCTTTCAAATGAACATTTCTGCCATCACTGCCTCTGGCCAAGAGTGAATTCATTGGATTCCACACATCTACACACACACACACACACACACACACACACACACACACACACACATACACACAGAGAGTACATATATACACTACCTAAGGAGGACATTAAAAAGTCTCATATAAACAGCCACGCACGCAGACAAACATGCCGAGCATGTGAGTTGGTACCTTGTGGAACTTTTCGCGGCTCGGAGAGGGGAATGCGAGCCGCTGGAGCGCTAGTCTGTTTGTTCTTTTAATGTCAATATGAGAGGGACTAAGTGGAGACCTCCCAGGTGTATTTTAAAACTAAACCTACAGTTCCCTCCAAGCCACTAGAGAATTCACACAACACACACACACACACACACACTCACATACACACACACACACACACACACACACACACACACACTCACATACACACAAACGTGTGATGTAAAGTGCCATGGCAAGTGTGCGGATTTTCCGAGTAACGTACTGAGCGCAGCTGCCTAGGAGATCAGTGAAACAAAGAGACTCTGCCATTGTGGCTTGATGTGCAGACGCTTGAACTCGTCGCTCGCTCCAAACATGCTCTTTAATACCCAGGATGAAGGAGGGGGGGGGGGGGGGGGGGTGAAAAAAATAAACAAGAGCAACAACGCTATGTGACAGAAAGACAACAAAATATTACAAAGAGCATTTCACTGCTATCGGTGACATGGTGCCTCGCATAAAAAGTGTGTTTGTATCCTGATAGGGAAGCCATTGTGAGATTTCAAGTCAGTCAGGAATGTTTTTGCGCGCTGATAAATGTCGCACTTTTGTCTCCTGGCAACACTAGTGTTATACTTTATGATGATCCGTCACTGATCCAAGCAGAATGGAAAGGACTTTGTTTGAACTTTACACAAACAAGTTCCTACAAAACGCAAGCCCTTGAACACTTAAATTGGATAAACCCTTGAACAAAATAATGAGCTGCATAATGTGTGTATATGTTTCCTCAAATATATTAATTCTCTTGCAACTTTCAAAGTTGTAAAGTACATCATTTCACAAAACTTTTAAACCGATAGCGGTTGACAGTGAACGGTGGTAAAGCTTTGTCCCATGTCAGGTTCTGCCCCCAGTGGCAGTGTGCTATTGGCAGACGTGCCTGTTCTGTAAAAATGGCCCACATTACTGTTCATTTTAGCCACATTTGTTTTCGATGGGGAAGTGCAGGCCATTTGTCAAGGCAAGGTCGTATTCTCTCGCCGGAGAGACAAGTGAAAAAGTTGTCTATTTGTAGAATGATGGTGGCCGACAGCTGAAGCTAACCGATATCGCACATTAATCTCCGACAAAGCTTTTAGTTATGATTTTAGCCTCGACAAGGACTCCGGCTTTGGAATAACAGCCAGCCAGCGTCGAGCCACCCGCCCGCCTGCCCGCCTACCCAGTCTGCACCGGCCTGCTTTCCAGCCCCTTCATTTATCAGCGCCTCAGACAAAACAATGAAAATGAAATGGTTGGGAGCATGAGGGATGCCATTTTCTAAAGGCTCTGCCTTTTAATGTCCGCTCATCCAGCTCATCGGGGACTGTCGGCGGAAGGGGGAAGAGGAGCCCATTCATTTTCTTTACCGGGCGCCCAGCAGGCTCCGCTAAGAGACGGGAAAATATGTTGATACTTAGATCTAAAAACACAAGATGATGAATTACAACCAAAAAAAAAGAAAAAAAATAGAACAAGGTGAGAAAGACAGTAGAAAACATGATTTTCCAAAATACTGTCATGTCTCTTTTACAATGTACTGTACTTGCATCTTTAAAGTAGCTCGTCATTACCCATTTTCTCAGCATCCACATAAAGAAATTATTTGAGGAAAAATACTTTAAGGACATTTTTTTGTAAACTGGTAAATTGCTTGAGCTCATTTACTCACACATAACGCAGAGGAGCAAGCTTATTGCGCTGCATGACCTTGTATCACAGTGGCCTCTAAAGCATGAAGAGATCTCATCAAACATCACTCCCACACACACACACACACACACACACACACACACACACACACACACACACACACACACCATATCATTTCATTTAGTCTTCTGTCGGAGCAGAAGTACTTCAGAACCAGTCAGAGGCTCAGGACAAAAGAGCCAGAGTTGTGGATGACATGTGCAAGGCCGACTTCATCCATTGTCCTCCTGGGATGGCACACAGCGGATGAAAAAAAAGGGGAAAAAAATGCTTGAGGATGTGCCGCACCATCACTTCAAGATGACGTTGGTTGATTCTGATAATTGACATTTGCTTTCTCATGCATTTTCAAAACAGGCCCCTCATTCTCTCTCCCTCTCTGTCTCTAACCCCCCCCCTCCACTGAAGGATTATTCAAATGACCTTCAAAAAGGGAATGTTTTCTTCCGTTTTTGTGGCAGGAGTGCGAGCATCCATGCTGACATCTCAATTACTTATGCACGGCTCTGACTTCATCCAGCGCAGAGAGGCAATCACGTGGCCCGTGCCGCGTACAGTCCTCAGTCATCTCCAATCAAACATCCGCCCAGACAGACACACACGGGCCGACATCTCAGACGCCATTTGCATACAAAGACTTAAGGAGTATGGAGCAATATGGGGGGGGAAAAAAACATAAATAAGAAATGTACTGTCCGCTGCTTCAAGGGGAGTGGTGGTAGTGTGTGTGTGTGTGTGTGTGTGTGTGTTTGTGTGTGGGGGGGGGGGGGGGTGATGAGGATGAGGATGATGATGGTAGATGTGTTGGCCAGGGGTGAAGGTGGGGGTTGATTTTGAGACAAAAATGTGACAATGTGACGCATCTATAAGTTCATAAGAGGTGATGTTTATGCGAAGGCTAGACAGTGGGGTCCATCTGTAGCCCCCCTACCTCATGCCCCCCCCCCCCCTCCCCCCCACCCTCTCCTTAAGACAAGGGTCTGTCCCATCTCCTCCTGCCCCTGCCCTCAGATAGTGACACTTGGCCTAACGTGGGGTGATGGAGGGGGACCAGTGACCGGCCAGCTTTCTGTCATTAGCATGTGTGTGTGTGTGTGTGTGTGTGTGTGTGTGTGTATGCATGCTCAGTGGCATATACACACACACACACACATGTGCAGGCACACATACATACGCACATAAGAATGTGGGGCGACAATGACAAACACAAACAGATATTGGGCTTCAGTGACACACACACACACACACACACACACACACACTCACACACTGGTGGATGCGGGGCCTCGGTGACACATGTCACAGTCGGGCACACTAGGCCCCACACGGGAGCGGGTGACATGCTGCGCATAATTTAAACAGTGACACAATCTGCATGTCGAGTTGTTGATGTGTTTTGTTTGGCATGGACACAAGCACTAGCAGGAGAGACCGGGGGGGTTATTATGGGGTGGCTGGAGGGGTGGGGAGGGGAGAGAGAGAGAGAGGGTAGGGAAAAGAGAAAGAGTGGAGGAGACAGAGCGAGGAAGAAGGAGAGAGAGAGAGAGCGATAGAGGGGAGTGGAGATGGAGAGATAGGGGGAAGAAGAGAGAGAGAGAGAGCGATAGAGGAGGACGGAGAGATAGAGAGATAGAGGGAAGGAGAAAGGGACTGTGACATGGCTCGCACAGATTGGAGGGGAACACTGTGACTGCCGGAGTCATGCATTTGTCATGTCCACTGAAGAGTAACAACGGCGAACACTAACACAAACACAACTCTGCACAGCGCACCTCCACATAGACACAACACACACTCTCACACACACACTAACACAAACATAACTCTGCACTGTGCAACTCCACGTAGACACAACACACACTCTCACACACACTTTACTCGGCTGCCTACTGAGGTGCACACTAGCCTACGAGAGGGGCATGTTTTAGAAGTTCGGCTTGTGTCTTCCAATGAGGAGATGAAAATGAGACATGCTACCACTGCAGTAGAAAACACAATGCAAATGCCAACCATGCCAACACTGCTCTGTTGGTGACAATGCAGGATATAGTCACTAGTGTTTTTTTCTTCTTATTCAAACTAAAATGAAATAGCTAAACAAAAGATCATTCGCAGCATGGAAAACAAAATACTAATAATAATGGAGGCGATAATTTGGTTGCATTTTTCCACCCATCGATTTGCGGGTGAAATTCCATTTAACTGTCATTAGTTCTAATTCAATTCAATTTTCACGAGAGAGAGAGAGAGTGGGGTGGGGGGTTTAGGAGAAGCTGGGGGTGTGCGGGGGTTTCTTCCAGCAAGTGGATTACACATTTATCGTTGATGAGACATCACTGTGTGTTTGTATGCATTCCATCACGACTGTGTTTGTCAACCCTTGCCATCACCCCCCACCCCCCCCTGCACCACCACCACCACCAACATCAACACCAACATCACCCCATCAACGCCCCTCCTCCCTCCCCCACACCGCCCCTCCCTCCCCGCCCGCCCGCCTGCCACCAAAACAGCTCTTTTACATGAATTATGCATATGAGTCGCCTCATTAAGGGATCTGTCCCGTGTCGGCGCGCTAATCCCCATCGCTAGCAGTAATAACAAGATTAGAGAGGGAGAGCGCCGCGAGCACTAGCTGCAGCGGGAGCGGCCGCGGCCGCGCCGAGGACTGCGGGGACAGGTCGACCTGACCTCCACGAGGACGCCCAGTCCAGCCGTCGCCTGGCCTCGGCCCCGGCCGCTTGACTGGCTCGGTCGGCCCCGTTCGAGCCCCGTGGCTACGGGAGACCTGCTCGGCCACGCTCGCTATCAGCGCAGGTAGTCACATCGATTTGAAAAGGTGTATTTTGCCGGTCTGCCTTGACACTGGAAAAAAGGGGATCTGGGACTTTATCCCCCCAAACAATGCTGGACAGATATCATCATCATCATGCTGTTGTTGTTTCTTTTTGCTGTTGTTGTCGTTGTTTGGATAGGTTTTTTTTTAAAGGAAAAAAAAAAAACACAGTAGCTCTGGTCTACTGTCCTTTCTTTACCAGCGACAAGGTCGTCACATTGTACCGGTGAAATCAATGATGCTCCAAAGCTGACATAAAACAACATTTCAGCCTGTGTTGCCGTCTCGGCAATGAACGCATCACAAAGCACACACAGTACGACACGCACACACACACACACACACACTCTGACTTGGTTCTCGTATGATGGAATAGCTTTTGGATGGGACTAGCTAACCCAGCCGTCCTAATGCACACTGCCACATCTGTTTGTGGTTGTGACTGAGTGGGTTTCTGTGCTTGTCCATGGGCAAGAAGCTAAAAGGTGCCTGATCCCAGAGCCAGCGAGCGTGCAAAAGACAAGACATCCCGCAGAAAACACACTCCTATAAGCAGCAACGCTGGCTGGCTGGGTGGGTGCTGTCGTTGTTTAGACTCCATTAATTTTATAGTGCCATTCGGAATTATCCATCTGTTTAAAGGTTAACTGCCTTTTGCACTGTTGAAATGAGCTTCTTACACCCAGGGTTGCCTTTCACAGCAAGTCGGCCATGTCTCCCACACTCTGGTATAGTGTTTTTTTGTTCTGCACTGCACATACAGTACATACACACAAGTACAATACACACACACACACACACACACACACACACACACACATCCACATATTACATACATTATGTAACAATATGTCGTGTATGTTACATGTCGTGTATATGTTGCGTTTTGCAGATTGCAAACATTTTCCGAAGAGGACAGAAAATCATTCCAGAAGCATTACAGGCAGCCTTTGCGGAGGGCGTTTGTGTAGCGCGCCGGTCCTCATTCACGAGCGCAGCGGCAGTGGTGGTGACAGTGCTGTAGCCGTAGCCGTATAGCGAGCGCGGAGAGGCTGCCGGGGTCGGGTGGGAATACAATCCACTTAACGGCCTCGGTGATGGGGGATTCATTGGCATAGTGAAGGGGGTGGGGTCACTTTTATGAGTCCCCGTGTCGCCGTACGGAGACGGCGGTGATTTAGTGCGCTGCCTGTCATTTGACTGTCAGTGTGGCGGGATAATCTCTCTTGACCAGATATACAAGGGGAGGGGCGGGGTGGGGGGGGGGCGCCGGGGTGGGGTGGTGATTCTGTCCGCTCAATAATAAAACGGCGTACCCCGCTTTAATGCCATAATTCACACACACCCCCGAACCCCAGTAAAAGGAGGATTTCACCGGTTCAGAGTGGAATGGGGCTGCTGTACCTTTTGTCAGAGACTCTGTCTTCTCCCAGTGAGGGCGCTGGGCTGTGTGAATGGCAGACACGCTGTCTGTCTGTGGGCACTGCTGGGGTGTGTGTGTGTGTACAGTATGTGTGTGTGTGTGTGTGGTGGGGGGTGTATTTCCAGCGTGAGGAGAGAGTAACGTGCACATTCGCTCACAGCAGCAAATGGGACCGCAGGCCCTCAGGGGAGGGTGGGGCACGGTGTTGTGACATGATGAGACTGTTGTGACAGGACCCCCCCATGTGGCCCCCCCTGCCCCCCCCCCATCTCATCCCATCCCTCCCCTCCTCCATCAACACCTTGCGCCCCCTCTGTTCTCCCTCTCTCACCGCTTCCATGTTAAATCAGCCACACGATGTCAGAGCCAGAGATTAGGGAAGTGGTGGAGCACATGCCAAAGCCAACCCCCCCCCCCCACACACACACACACACACACACACACACACACACTCACACACACACCCTCCATCCCCACTCTGTCTTCTCACATCCCCGCCGTGATGGGCTGTCATCACACGTCCATCCTCCGCGGCTGTCGTGGAGCGGGAGCGGGACGCGCGGCTCGGTGCCGGTGCACGGTGAGGCTCTCTCTCTCTCTCTCCACAGCGCCGCGCGCCGCGCTGGAAATCCGCACTACGCGTTAGCCGGCGACGCCGACGACAAAACCAGTCACAGCTGTCACTTTGGCTATTTTTGCACGGCGGCAGACAAATCAGAAAAAAAATATCTCTCCTCCTCCTCCCCTCTCTCTCTCTCTCTCTCTCTCTCTCTCTCTCTCTCTCTCTCTCTCTCTCTCTCTCTTTCTCTCTCTCTCTGATGGAACATCAGGAGACGTCATTGCAGTACCCCACACTGTTTGACAGATGTAATTTTTATTAAACATTGCAACAGATATTCAGGTGTGTGTGTGTGTATGTGTGTGTGTGTGTGTGTGTGTGTGTGTGTGTGTGTGTGTGTGTGTGCCCCCTGTTCGACCCTCACCACAAGCAGAAGTGAGAGTGATCAACTGGGCCAGATCGGCCAGTCAGCTCCATCAGAACACACTGGAGGGCAAGACATGGGGAGTGCAAAGGCAGAGCCACTACACCCAAAAGGTTCTCACTGATCTTACTCTCTGTGCTTATGCTAAAGCTGCATGTGTGTGTGTGTGTATGTGAATGTGTGTGAGTGCATATACTGTATGTCTGTGTGTACTGTGTGTGTGTGTGTGTGTGTGTGTGTGTGTGTGTGTGTGCGCTCGTCTGTCAATCTGTCTGTCTATTTGCACACATGTGTATGTCTGTTTGCACATGTGTTTCTGTGTGTGTGTGTGTGTGTGTGTGTGTCTGTGTGTGTCTGCATGTGTGTGTGTGCTACTGCCAGGGAGAAGCTGTGAGCCGTCACTGACACGGCTAGCAACAGCGGCGGCACTATTTGCAGACTGTGAGCTTTGGCCGAGGCTGACACTGATAGCAGGCAAAACTGACACTTGATAGACAGCCAGCCCACAGCTGGCATCGCCACTTCATTGGCAGCTCGGGGGGATCTGTGCGGTACCACCTTCAAAGCCGCACACTAAGCTGCCTAGGGTTTGGCACACATCCTTCAAAGGAACACTAACGCCCAGCTACACAAAACAGCTGTTTACGTTAAAGCAAGGGCTAGACTGGTGTCTTCCGTGAGGGGGTTCATCTCCCTCTTAAATTTCTCAGCAAATTGATAGAAAGTGTAGGAAGTGTAGTGGTTTTAATGCTGGTAATCGTTGTTCAATTAGTTTTATTCACGGAAATTGATTTCACTCCCGTTTTAACGTTATTTTTGTCTTTAAGTGGTATATTACATTTAACAAAAAACGTAAACTGTAATTTACCAGCTGGAATCTAGTGTCTGCAATTTTACTGCTCCAATTACAGATGTGTCTTTATAATCCTAGTGTTTCCCACTCGTTCCTACATCCCCTTTGCATGCTAACGCTACTGCTCTAGACTAATGCTAAAGGCCCCCCGTAGCGTGACAGGATGCACCCCCCATCCCCCCTCTCCCCTCCTCTTTACCCTATTGCCATAACAGTCCGGGATTAAACGTGCTGTAAAAATGCTCTCATTCAGAACTTGTGTTTGCCTTTTTTCTCGCGACAAAATAGGCAAATTAAGCCATTGGCCCAGCCTCCCGACACACACACACACACACACACACACACACACACACACACACACCTCCCCCTTCAAGCCTTCTTTCTGCCTGAAGCAAGGAGCTTTGAGTCGTCAGAAGCATCGAGCGTGGGTCAGCTATGCCTACAGGCGTTTAAGCCTAGGAGACAAGCCAGTCATCGGGGGCCTGCTGTAGCGACGAGATTGAGGGCACAATCAAAGCCACACAGAGAGAGAGAGAGAGAAGGAAATAGAGAGAAAGAGAGAGGGAAAGAGAGAGGGAGAGAGACACAGTGTGTGTATGAGATTGAGAGAAAGAGAGAGAGTGGACAAAAAACAATGAAGTCAACCAAACAAAAAGCCCGTCATTACTGGACATTTCTGCTCACCACTGAGAGGCTGTCCACAGGCAGAGTAGGGTACGACGGGATAGGAAGCCTTAGGGGTGGTCGAGGACAAACATTCTCTCGGGCTTGGGAGGTCCGACGCCCTAATGAACGATGCTTCAAACAGAAGACAAGTTATAGCCGAGGCCCGTTTCCATTTCACGTCGGACATTGTGTCGTGGAAAGCATTCTTGCGACCCGGTGTGAAGAAACGCATGCACATTCCACAGGCTCAGCCCCCAGCCTGTATTGCATCCCTCTCTCCCTCCATCCCTCTCTATCCCTCTCTCTCTCCCTCCGCACATACTACATAGTCACTCCTTTTTGTAAAGTGGCATCGCCACTGCGCATCAAAAAAAAAGAACGAAAGAAAGAACGAAAGAAAAAGAAAAAAAAAACAGAAGCACCTCTTCTGTCTCTCTCCCTCTGGAGGTATAGAGAGTGTTTATCCACTGAGACTGACACGGCACGACAGCCTTAATTAACTGTCTCACTTTACCTTGTTCTTATTGCATAACCTGAGCTTTATTTACTGCCACACTTATTTATTTCTTTTTATTTTTTTATTTTTCATGAGGGAGAGCTTCGACTCGGAGCGCCATCATCACTTGTGCATGATAATTAGAACTGAATGACAAAACCACTTGCCTACTTAATTAACCACTTAAGAAATAATAATAAAAAAAAAACACTGAGCACATGTGAACAGCAGCTAAAAATGTTGTGCTATACAGCATAATAATTCAATAAAAAATCTGTTTGTCTCTGATGTAATTTGAAGGTGAAAACTAAGCCCACCTCTCTCTCTCTCTCTCTCTCGCTCCCTCTATCTCTCTCTCTCTGTCTCTCTCTATCTCTCACATTCCCCTTTGATGCCAGTCATCTTGACACGCTGTAAATAATCTTTCAAGTGCTGATTTAAATATTTTTTTATTACAATCATTTGCAGGTTCCCTCAGTGTTAATGATGAAGGGTTTAATTCATCATAACAATATTCACACAACCTCTAATTAGCACAGGCGTGTGCACAACAATGCCAGCGTTATCTCCGTATGCAAATGAGCGCTCAGTCTGTTGCATTTGCTAATTTTATGAAACGGTGATAACTACACTCACGTTAATCTTCTTCGCATTTAACCCCAGTTTACTTTCTAATCCGCCATCCATAATAAACAAACAACAAACAATAATCCTATTAAAAGCGCCATTTTGTCTTGCCTTTGCCTTTCTTTTCTCTATTTAGTTTTTTTTTTCTTTTTTTTTTTTTAAATCTCAATTAGTAGGCACGATCTAAATAGCTAATGTCAGACATAAACTGGCCTTTACCCCACCCTCACACACACCCCTTGCTGACTGCACTTGACACGACAGCGGTACACACACTTTCAAAACGCTGTGCAAACGGAGCTGTTAGGGTCCTATTTGGAACGTAGAAGAGATCTGCTGTAGAACCACACAGAATAATCCACTTATTCTAACTGGAACCTTTTGGTGGTGGTGTTTTTGAAAAAATCCTGCTGAGGATTCTCTGATGGTTTCTGTCATACTATACTGTATGTCACAAGTATATCATAGCTATATTCGGGTGTGCAGTATAACCCTCATCAACACATTGACATTTTATTGCCAGAAGATGGGAAGGGTAATGTGAGGAAGCTTCAACGAAGACTTTTTTCAAAGGGGAATCTACGTGCTTTGTGTGAGGGACTGTTCATACTTTTGGAGTCAAGCAAGACACTTTTGAGTTCCATCGTGCCATTCCATCCATTTGTCCATTAGTGTGTGTGATCTGTTTGTGACTCCGTATGTGAAGTATGTGTGTCTGTGTGTGTGAGAGAGACAGAGTGTGTGTATGTGAGAGAGAGAGAGAAAGAGCGAGAGAGTGAGTAGGTGTGTGGGTGTGTTTCGGCAGCTCCACAAGATCCTCTTAATATATCGGAGTGTTTATGCGTGCGCGTTTATGGAGCTGTGTCTGTGTCTCTGTTTACACGGGGGTGTCTCTGCCTGTGTGTATGTGTTTACACAGCCCTGCAGGAGTTTACTCTGGAGATGAAATGGACATGTCCACCAACGACAGCTCTGAGTGTGTGTGTATGCGTGTGTGAGTGTGTATAAGTGTGTACGAGTGAGTGTATGTGTGTGTATAAGTGTGTGTGTGTGTGTGTGTGTGTGTGTCAGTGTGTATAAGTGAGTGCATGTGTGTGTATAAGTGTGTGTGTGTGTACAGGGGGTGCTGGAGATGAGTCGTTATCATGGAGTGACACTGAGACAGTCTGTTATGACATGTTGTTTGCGTTGTACCCACTGACAGTACGCGACCGCTCCGCTCATGAAGCCATCAAACCCTTGGGCCTGGGCCACACACACACGCACGCGCACACGCACACACACACACACGCACACACACACACGCACACACACACACGTCAGATCTGCCACCACAATTAGAACTGAAATTAGCAACACCCAGTATCATTACCTGTTGAGACATGGACGTGAGCTGATGTGACAAGCTGCTGGTCTGTCTGGCTAACTAGGTCAGAGCGAGCAATTACAAGGGTTTGGGGCAGTGCAGTAGGGTGGGGTATAGGGTGGGGTGGGGTGGTGGGCTGGGAACGGAGGGTCCAGAGTGAGTATGAAGTCGTCTCAGCTCAAGCCCAGGAGCCATTCTCTTTAAGATGTAATGGCATCTTGTAATTAGCATAATGTCCCAACATGTCTAAGGCGTTCAGCGCCATTCACATTAGGGGTGTTGGCTCATTATGACAAGGCAGAGAGGGTGGGATGGTGAAGGGAGGGGGAGGGGGGTTGGGGCGAGGGGGGTGGATTGGCCTTGCAGGATGCCTACTGTCTAACCACAAGCTGTCACAACCTCGTGCCAAGCACTCAAAAGGCACAGAGAGAGAGCCACCATGGCAAAGATGTTGCCACTGACCTTTAGTTTGTTGGCACAGCTGTTTTTCATCCACTCCATGAGAAAGTGATAGTTGCATTTCACCGGACTGTGGCGTGGCGATGGATGTGGGGAAACGTCTCTATTGGCCAGCATGCCAGTGACACTCTCAGTTGTTATACATGCCAGTGATACATCATTTCTAAACAAACATGCTCCCATGCCCCCCCCCCTCAGTTATTGATGACATCGTTGAACCAATGGGCACTCAAAACGTCTCTTTCTGTGGTGAATATTCTACTCCGCGTCAGGATGTGACCTCACATGCGTACTGTATGTGACCAGCGTGTGCTGTTGTCATTTATTTATTTATTTTGTCAAAGAGCTGCGACACGTTCACATTCATCACCCAGAGCCGTGAGCTTGTGAGCTATCAATCGGCCCTGCCAAAGGGGGGGGGGGGGGGGGGGGGGGGGGGTGCACTGTTGGGCTTCGGGGCCCCCAACCTCTCCACTCCGCTGGAGTTTTGGGAGGTCTATCAGTGGCTTTTAATCAATCCCCATTTTCTATATCATGTTCAGTAGCCCCCCCAACATAAATCTCCACCCGCCACGACTCCGGGCTTATATATAATGTATTTGCACCAACAAAAAAAATAAATAGAGGTGACAGAGGCAGTGGTTAACATGATCAAACATTCTACCGCAGGCCAAACAGGCCATCCTAGCCAGGACTGGGCAGAGCTGACAGGGTGTGTGTGTGTGTGTGTGTGTGTGTGTGTGTGTGTGTGTGTGTGTGTGTGTGTGTGTGTGTGTGTTTAGTAGGAAATTACTGAATGGAGAGAGAGAGAGAGAGAGAGAGAGAGGCTGTCTAGAGGGAGGAAGAAAGAGGGCTGAAGGCTAGAAAGGTAGAAAGGAATGGTAAGAGGGGTACATCTGGGTGGGCTTGTAAGTACAGAAATGTGTGTGTGTGTGTGTGTGTGTGTGTGTGTGTGTGTGTGTGTGTGTGTGTGTGTGTGTGTGTGTGAGTGAGTAAGAGAGGTAGAGAGAGAGAGAGAGAGAGAGAGAGAGATAAAGTATATATGGGCCTCCATCACATATCCACATATCCCAGTCATGAAGGCTAAACTCTCATACTGAAACAATCAGGAAATACTCGGCCTGTATTCAGCCTCACCAGACAAACTCAATAACCACAACATCAGTTTGTGTTGTTTCACTCTCTCTGTCTCTCTCTCTCTCTCTCTCTTTCTTCCTTTATTTCTTTCAGTGCACTCCTTTTTTGTTGTTTGTTCTCCTCTATCCTCTCTGTGATGGCATAAAGGAGGTCGGGAGGAGCGGTAATGAATGGGACACAAATGGCTCCGAGGGACCATCTGACGTGCTCGGCCATATTGAGGTGAAATGGCTGGTGCATTCCAATAAGCATGACATTGTGCAGTAACAATGGCGCGGTCATTTTCTTGCATTATCCCGCAGTGTACTTCCTCCATGAAAGCAATCGTTTATCCTCTACTGCGCATAATCTCTCTCTTGCTCTCTCTCTCTCCCTGTCTCTCTCCCTTACACGGAGACACACACACACACACACACACACACACACACACACACACACACACACACACACACACACACACACACACACACACACACACACACACACACACACACACAAACACCACACCACAAAAACATGCATCCACATGTAGCACACAGCAGCTGTTGTCTATGCTGAATGCTTGTGTTGAGCTGGGGCAAAGATCCTCACAAACACACACACACACACTGACAAACACACACACACACACACACACACACACACACACACAGACACACACACGCATACTCTCACCCTGGTCCTGTCTCTGTGGCTGGGGTATCTGAGCCTGGGCTTGATTGAAACAAACGGGCCCTGATTGCTGATCATTCAGCTGTAAAGCGCAGCAAGGATGCGAGCTAATGGAAAAAATGGAGCTGATTTGAGCAGCGCCGCGCGTCACTCACCCTGCCAACCTCTCCACACCCGGCCCACGTCTCGCATGCACACACACACACACACACACACCCAATACACACTCACACACACACTCACCCAATACACACTCACACCAGCCTGTGCCCTGAGTGATGGGAGATTGTGTCGCTACAAGCTGCTTGCAGAATGGAGAGGAAAGGGGTGGTGAGAGAGAGAGAGAAAGAGAGAGAGAGGGAGAGTGCATTAGGGGAAGAAATGGAAATAGTGAATGGGTTAAGAGAGAGAGACAGAAATGGAGAGAGAGAGAGAGAGAGAGAGAGAGAGAGAGAGATGACACAAGATAAATACAAGAGGGGGAGAGTGGACAGATCCCCCCGCTCTCATCACTGTCTGCCATGTTTATATGGCCAGCTTGTTACTGACTGACTGTGGAAGGGCCATGAGGAAGATTAGCCGATCCAGAGAGGGAGGGACACACACACACACACACACACACACACACACACACTCCCGCCCTGAGAGTGGTGACCGTGGTTTAAGAAGGGCTGGTCAATCCCAGTGCAACCTCTTAATGGCCTCTGGAAGGATAACAATGATCAAGCTGCTGTCATGTGTCTGCGAGAGAGTTAGCGCTAGCGCTGAGCCTGATGACTGGCTAACGCAGATCAAACAGCAAAACAATAGCCCTGAAACAGCCTATCGGTTTCAATACTTGTTCAAAGCACTTAGCATTTTTAGCATTTTTTTAAAGCCCCTAGTTAGCGACAAGCACAAGTGCCTGTTTGGGTGCGGGAGAGGGGGGGTGGCAGAGGAAGAAGTGATGCTTTTTAAAGCATCGCAATCGCATATCTCAATTAGCATTTATTTATTTTTATTTTTTTTGTCGGCGCCAGCCCTGGGTATAAAGACAATAATTGACTGGCAAAAGGCATTTGCAATCCATTCCTGGTGGAATATTATGCATATGCAGCATAAGAGATAAAAGGTTTGGAGAACGACCCCCCCTCCCCCCCCAACATCACCACTTCAGCTTCCCCCGCCCCACACCCTCCCCACATGTGAGGCCGCCTGCATGAGAGGTCAGCGCTGAAGAGTGCTGGTAATGGCTACCAGTTGTCATTAGGACGGCTGAACCTGGCTGAGTAAAAAAGAAGATAATATATGTATCTATAAACCTGCGGCCATAAATTAAAATCGCCTTGACCCCGTATAAACAAAATTAGCCATTTGGGCAGTGTTGCAGGCACTAAAGTGAGAATGTAACAAGCTGAAAAGCAGTCTAATTGACGGCCATTATGGAAAGAGATGCATGGAGGGGAGGGGAGAGAAAAAAGAGTCAAGAGCGCAAAGATTTTCATTTCCACTCTCTGCTTTTTTCCCCCCCCTCCTTTTTTCATGTGACAGCAGCAGTAAATTAAGAAAGTGGTGATATTTAATACCTTTTAACCTCCCTGAGACAGTTTTCTGATCAATTACGAGAGCAGGCTGTAATTGTTAGCCTTCTTAATGATTCTGCGTGTGAGGCTTTGCCCCTGGAATGAAGGCCCCAGTGCAATTACCTTAAACCTCTCAAGTGTTGCCAGGGTCTGCAGCTGACATTACACTGCAGGGGGAGGACAGAGGGAGAAAAGGGACATTTCTCTATAGGAGGAGTGTGTGTGCGTGTGTGTGTGTGTGTACGTGTACATGTATATATGTACTGTATGTGTGTGTGTGTGTGTGTGTGTGTGTGTGTGTGTGTGTGTGTGTGTGTGTGTGTGTGTTTGGGTGTGCGCGCGCACGTGTCGCAATACAAAGTGCTGCCAGTAACCATCAGCAGGCATCAAGACATCACAGAATGAACAAGACATGGCAGAGATGAGACCACAGAGATGATAAGGGAACAAGGACCATTCAAATAAATAAGGCAAGCAAGGCACAATAAATAAAATAGTAAAATGGATTAAAAAAAAGAATAGAATAATTAAAAGCTGTGTTAACTAAGAAATAGATAAATGGCAAAAGAAAGAAAATAAGAGATTAAGGAAACTGAACACGTATTTCTTATGATGTCTTTTAAAAGTATTAATTCAAAAATAACATTGAGTCAACCTGAGAACAATTAAAAGGCCGGGATCAGTTGATCTGGAATATGTGGCAAACACAATTCTGACAAGTATTCAGGCACTAGACCTGAGTGAAAGAATTGAGTAACTTACAAACCAGTAAACGAATCTTCAAATCAATTAAATTCAAATAAATAGAATAGATAAACAGGCAGGCAACGTGGGTGCGGTAAGACTGATGTGATATGGGCTCTTTCTGTTTTTTTGTTCAAACCCATATTGTTGTACTTTGTATGGTCTGAAACCTATTAATAGTTTTCTCAGGCAGAGCAGAAATAGGGCTGTGACAATAGTTCAGCCAGCTGGTCATAAAAGCACAAACAAGTTTTTTTCAGTATCTGGTTGTGAAAGACATGGCTATGTACTTTTGAGTGTTTCTGAGGTGATAACAGGCATGTTCAGCGACAGGGCCGAGATGTGTGTGATATGTGATTCTAAGTGTAAATCAAACTGAGTGGTATGTTTGTGCACATGAGAGTATGCGAGATTATTTACGAGTGCTACGGTGCATGTCAATTCTGATATGATGCTGACAGTTAAGGTATAAAACCACAGCATACTCACGTAATAACAAGATATTCGTATAAAAGTGAAAGACACCACACGCACACACTGCATTAGAAACTTTTTTTTACTGAAAGTGAGCGATTTCACCTGTATTGGCCCTTTTCCACCACGGGGTACAACCCCAGTGTCTGGGCTAAAGCCTATATTTTCATTTTTTTTAGTAATCAAGGACCTTTGCTATTAGCTAATGTTCCCGATTTTACAGCTCCTTATTGAAACAGAACACCAAGGCTAAGGCCCGATACTTAATGGAAAAGAGCCATATGATTCTTCAGGTTTGCTTTACTAAAATATCCTGCCAACAACCAGCCCCTGATTATTGCCTGTGTACGGAGGGGGGGGGGGGGGGGGGTCCAGAAAATCCTTGCAACTAACAGCCACGATGTACCATTTTGCTCAGATCACAGATATCAGATGGATGAAAAGACCTTCATTCTTCATGAGAGAACATCACGAGATGTCCTAACAGTCTGAGTGACGAGAAGCAGATTTGGTTTGGAAATGCGGAGGACACTACTCCCAGGAGAGGACTTTTCTTTTCCAGGCCTGGTGTTGTTTACATCACCGTGGGGGTCAGGATTTGGGTCAGCCTTTGACGGCACACATACGGTAAATGTGCAACAGCTCTTCCATGACCACATCCCACATACAATTTCCACTATTGTTCTATTTCCAGTAATACTCTGTGTGAAATCAATGCCCTTCTGACAAAAGTCCAGCACTTCATCATGAAGCAAATGTTACCATGTCATCACTATGTCATAAACAAGACACAAGCCCTTGACATATGGGGAACAGTTTGGTGGCTTTCAAAAATATTTAGAAAAAAAGGATTTCTGTGGTAATAAATTGTAATTTACTTATTGTTATATTTGCTGAATATGTTACATGACATTGCATCATGAATGGACATACGTCATTAGTTGCCTTGGAATGTGTTGCATTGCATATTTTCAGTGCCTTTAACAGTGCATTGTGAACGTGTGTGTGTGTGCTTGTGTGTGTGTGTGTCCATGAACATGGAGTTCAAATAGCTTCATACCCACATCTTGCATCTTGAATGACAGGAATGCGTGACTAATGGCTCTTCACAAACAGCATAAAATAAACAAACACACTCCTTGACCAACTAGATTGACAACAATGGTAACTGTGATCGAAAAGGAACAAGGAACAACGACAGCAATCCCGAAACAGGAATGCACACGCAGCCAGACAGATCGAGTTGCAGGGAGGAAGAGTGATCGACAGCAAAGTTAGCCAGCAAGTTCCTCCGTAAACAAAACCAAACAAATGTGAGCTAACGACGGCTTGGTCCACTAACCCACACCCTTGTCCCCTGTCCCTCACAGCCCACATCCCATAATCACGTCTCCATGACGAAGCAGAGGGGGAAAAAACTCACTCGGATCGTGATTTACTGTCGCAGGGGCTGGAATGACACATGCGGCAGATGTTTTAGACTTTCTGACCATTTATTTTTCAAGCTGGATGTAAAGTGTGTGTGAGTGTGTGTGTGTGTGTGTGTGTGTGTGTGTGTGTGTGGGGGGGGGGGGGGCTGGTGGCAGCGGAAAGAGGGTGTGTGTGTGTGTGGGGTTGGGGTGGGGGAGTGTTTAATTAAAATTTATGGAGTGGATCTGCTGAATTGCATCAGCCAATTGATGAGCCTTTCCCCAGGCTTCTGTCTGTCGGAGTGGTCGAGGGAGGGAGGGAGGGAGGGGCGGAGGGGTTGGGAACGGGTGGGGACGGGTGGGGTGGGGTGGGGTGGTGACGGAGAGAGGAGCGCTGGCAAGGGCAGAGACGGGTGGCATGACGTGATGTGACGCGCACGTCCCCAGGAGCCACCGGGACCCAGGGCACCTCGAGTGTGAACAGTGCTGCGCGGCGGTGGCAGACGCAAACTCCTTCCTACACACACACATGCACACACACATCACCTGACACACACATACACACACACACACACACACACATCACCAACATGCTTAAAACACACACACATGTACACACACACACATGCACACACACATCACCTGACACACACATACACACACACATCACCAATATGCTTAAAACACACACACACACATGTACACAGCTATGCAGATCACAGATCACACACAGACACACACACACACACACACACACACACACATCACCTGACACACACCCACACCCACAAACGCACACACACACACACGCACACACACACACATCCATGCACAGTGCCAGGAACCTAAGGATGCTGCCCAACAGGAAATGAGTCTGATCTGTTTTACTTCCTGAATAGCTCCTTATGCAGATGAGGGCTTTGTAGTGGGGAAAGATCACAATGAGGATGCTGATTAGAAGGGAAATGTTGACTTAATGAAAAATAATAGAAAAAACTCTGTCAGCTTGATTTGTATTTAAAAAGGGGAGAAAAAACGTGTGTGTGTGTGTGTGTGTGTGTGTGTGAGGTCCTGCTGCCAGGATTCTGAGGACTCATCATTTGTTTTGATGGCGGTTCAGATGCTTCTGTCTGGCTGCAGTTGCCGTGAAGGCACAGTGCTGCTGTTAGTCTTGGCGCGCTAGGTGTGCTTTTGGTTGATGCTCGGTTCTTCCACAGATACACACACACACGCACGCACGCACGCACGCACGCACGCACGCACGCACGCACGCACGCACGCACGCATGCACGCACACACACACACACACACACATGTAAACACACGCACACACGCACATGCACACACACACACACACGCACGCATATGCACACACACACACACACACACACACACACACACACACAGTCGGTCAACCATTTTCCTGCCAGCTTGTCAACTTCAGCACAATGCTTTTATCTGTTAGTAGTCAGGCTTCACTACCCCTGCTCTGCTTTCCACACACACACACTCACACACACACATACATACACGCACACACGCATACACCACATACACACACACACACCCCAAGCTAGAACACATGTAGACACACACACCGTGTCTGCCATGTTCTTCAGTTCTCTCCCTTTCCATCTCCCTCTCTCTCTTTCTATTCTCTCTCTCTGTCTGTCTCACAGACACACACACACACAAACATACTTACACACGCACACGCACACATACACAGCTACCAGCATATTCTTATGTTTCCCCCCCTTTAAACCTGGCTCAAATTGTTGCCTTTCCGGATATTAGCCATCTGTGCTATCCACGAGTGACAGTGCTCATATCAATCCTTCCTGGGGATGACAATTAGCCCCTGCCCACCACCAGCAGCAGACACACACACACACACACACACACACACACACACACACTCATACATACGCACACGCACGCACACATACACACACACACACACACACACACACACACACACTCATACATACGCACACGCGTGCACACATACACACACACACACACACACACACACACACACACACACACACACACAAAGAATAGTTTACCATGTGAGACCATATGAGAGCACTCTAAAATAGGTATACTGTATCTTAACAAGGACACGCACACACACACACACACACACACACACACACACACACATAGACGAAAAGAGAAAGGGAGAATTATAGAGGCAGAGAAAGATAGAGAGACAGAACGAGAGAGAGAGAGAGAGAACGACAGGGCCAGCAGTCAGTTAATGAATCTTATTTAACGCCATTAGATTGAAAGATGAGCTCTGTCAGACTGTTTGCTGTTTCCCCCCCATTTTCTGCCCCGGATTTCGAGGAATGGCTTCCATCAACAAACGGCATCTCATTAGGCCCGATGATGTGCCGTATGTTGGTCATCATCATCTGTGAGTGGACTGATGAGCGATGAATGTCAGCCATAATGGCGTCAACAAGAGCCCGCACATCCTGAACCGCCACCAAAACCATAATTAACGCCAGGCGCAAAATAAAATAAATAAATAAGTTTAAAAAACACCTTCTGGAGGCCGGGGATAAGAATCCCATTTGAGATGTGCGATGAAGAGAAGCTAATAGCTAACTGTACCTCCACCCCCCTCTTACCCAACAACCCCCCACCCCCACTCCTGCCCTCCCGTCGTTCTCGTACGGCAGATGAATCAGAGATTGCGCGGCGTAATTCGGGTCACAGGTATGGAGCGTTCGCAGGTGACAGGAGGATGTGCGGTTGCGATTCGGAGGGGGGTGAGGTAACACCTCATGCTAACTTGCAAATTACAGTTAGGGAGGCAGGACAACAATGATGTGCGCTGCTATTGTCCTCTCACAGCGGTCCACAACGGACAGGCTTGCATACCGCAGCAGCAGTCCTCACAGGGTTCATTTGGGCCCAAACCAAGAGAGAGAGAGAGAGAGAGAGAGAGAGAGGATATGAAGGAGAGGGAGAGGGAGGAGAAAGAGAGGAACAGAGTAGGAGAGAAAGAATATGAGAGATGGAGGACAGGAGAGAGAATGAGAGAGAAAGAGAGGGAGAATATGAAGGAGAGGGAGAGGGAGGAAAAAGAGAGGAACAGAGTAGGAGAGAAAGAATATGAGAGAGAGAGGAGAGAGAGAGAGACTCCCTTTTCGGACATGCCAGTTACACGAAGAAGACAGCCTATAAATTGGGGGTCACCTTTATTGCTGCACGGTTAGTGTAACGCCAGACTCCGAGCAGCTCTTACAGTTTATGGGCGCGCATCTGTTTCTGTGCGCAGATATCTGAACCCAAATGAACCCCCTTTTCTGTCTTTTTCTCTCCACCTCTGCCTTTTTTTTTTTTTTTCTCGGGACCCTCTTAACTTTCTTGAGATATATTTCTGATCAGTTTGCAGGCAGCTGACACCAAGCAGCTGGTTGCTACCTCAGTGTTTTATTTTCACAAGAAACAGAGAAAGAGAGAGAGAAAAAAGAAGAGAGAGAGAGAGAGAGAGAGAGAGAGAGAGAGAGAGAGAGAGACTGGTCCACAGAGAGGGCGAGTGTGTACTGTACACACGGCAAGAGTTTGGGGAGATTTATGAGAACCCCAAAAATTGTAAGAGCGTGTACTCCATGAGCCCTTTGTGGAGATTTATGGTGTGCAGTTTAGGTCATAATTCAAAGTTCATGCTCACATATATCACATGCTGAAGCACATAGATTATGAGCGGGAACACATTTGTCAAACACAGGAAGAACACACACATGCGTGCAAGCATACACACCCATTGTGTGTGTGTGCTCTCTCTCTCTCACACACAAGCACACACAAACACACACACACACGCACATAGATAAATATGTTTGCACATACATACAGGTACAGAGACACTAATACATGCCTCTGTACTCGCTCACACATGCATGCACTCAAAAGATCCTGCTGACACAGAACCATTCAAACCCAGACACAAGCACACACACAAGCACACACGCACGCACACGCGCGCACACACACACACACACACACACACACACACACACACACACACACACACACACACACACACACACACACACACACACACACACACACACACACTCTAAGGAGCAGACCAGCCCTCTCAGACAGAAGTGCAGGTGAGTGCAAAGTTTCAGAGCAACTTCAATTTTATTGGAATATGGCACATGTCCAGTCTTTGCCCTATTTTGTCAGACGACTCCACCCCAGCGCCCTGGAGCAGAGTGAAAGCTCTCAGTCATCTCCCCAGCGTGACAGGAAGCCCCACCCACCAACAACATGTAGTGGACCCTCGGGACCGGACATAAAAAACTCAGGCATAAACCTGGACCCGGTTACGTTACTGTAACAAGCGACGGCTCAGTGTATCAGATTTCTCCCCAATCACTGGGTCTATCTCAGGGGTCTTCCTAAGGCATTAACACGCTGTCAAAGCATTTGGCCCAGAAGTCATGTTTTTATTTAAAAAAAAAAAAAAACAATTTGCAAAGTTAATACTGCAACTTAAAACCATAGGGGCAATTGCTCTGCCGCTAGTTTGGAGTTTATCACGGTTTTAAACTGGAGCTGGAGTTGGGAGTTGGAGTTCAAAACCGTGTTAAACTCCAAACTAGCAACAGAGCAATTGCCCCATGTTTTTTAAATGCACCTAAAATCAGCGGAGGGAAGACATTTGTTTGTCGGTTCGGTCATCTCTGCCTGTTTTCCTAGCACATAGTGAGGTAGGTATATTTCTGGGGGTGGGGGCAGCCTACAGTATGTGAGAATAAAAACAAGTCTATTGGTGTAAAGCCACACTCTCATATTTCCTGTTTCACTGTTTGGATGCTTTTGAATGTTTCATGGGGCAGAGAAGCCCATCGCCAGAGTCCTCTACCACTCTCAGCAAGCCATCTATTTCTGTTCCTCTCGGTTAAATATTTACTACAAAACTGGAGTGTCTGACCGTCTCTCTCCCCCAATCCTCTCTCTCTCTCTCACACACACACACACACTTACTCTCTATCTCTCATTCCCTGTCCTGTACTCTCCCTTTTCTCTCTCTCTGTAGTTCTTATATGTTGGCCTTTCAGAGATTCAGTGGTACATTACATTGAGTGACGGAGTGTCATCACGCTTGATAAAAAGGCCTGAGTGACAAAAGTGAGAGGCACAGAAATAGAAAAAGGTGTGTGTGTGTGTGTGTGTGTGTGTGTGTGTGTGTGTGTGTGTGAATGTTGTGTATGGAGCTAATAAAGCCTAATACCAATCGTGAACACAGACACTAGGATACTACATACTCAGGAGTTCTCTCTCTCTCTCTCTCTCTCTCGCTCTCTCCTGAATGGGCCGTGCAACGCTGGCCTCTACAGCCCAAGCTGCATGTAGTCACACACAAATAGGAGCCCATGAAATCTGCCCTCATCCTCCACCAAAATAAAAAATGATGCCCCATCTCTCTCTTCTTCTTCTTTTTCTTCTCTGCAAAGAACACAAATATTTTTTCTTTCCAAAAGCCTGATGCACACACTCCAGAGGCCAAAGAGGAGAAGAGTTGAGAAGTAGCGTTGACCGAGGCAAGGGCAGCCCTGATTGGCTGCTGGTTCAGAGGAGTTGGCCAGTTTGGCTGTGAGTCACAGGGTAGAGGAGAGATAGGAGTGGTGAGGTTGGGGGGGTTCGTCGAGACTCAGCCGACACCCTTCTTCCTCGTTCAGTATTAATATTCCACAGTGATTTTAATTAGAGATCCTGTACAGTTTTCCCCCTCTTCCTCCGCCTCCTCTCTCTCTCTCTCTCTCTCTCTCTCTCTCTCTCTAGGAGAGGTAAACAAATCTCCACTTTGTTTGTTTCCCTTCTGGCCGATCAGAGCTTTCTTTTCATATCTTTTCTCTCTCCCTCTCTCTCTCTCCTTCTCTCTCTCATTTTTTAGCTCCCCTTTTTCACTTTTTAAGAGTGATTTTATTTAGAGGAGTGAAAAAAATGGAAAATGGCAAGACACAGCAAAACATGACTTGAAAAAAAAAAGATATAGTGTAGAAGACAAGCCATAGCTGGGGGTGCGGGGGACGCAGAGCTGGATGTGAGTTAATTACGAAGTGCATGAATGTTTTATTAACCCCTTATCAGTAATTAATCAAGCGCTTTGATGTAAAGTTGTGCTTACTAAAAGTTATCTCTCCTCAGATGCGAGTCTGATGCAGGGCCATCTCAAAGACTCGCTGAAAACATGAGAACATCGAAACTCCACATTTCTTTTTCTCTCCTTGTGTATGTGTGTGGTGTGTGTGTGTGTGTGTGTGTGTGTGTGTGTGTGTGAGAGAGAGAGAGAGAGAGAGACATTGAGAGAAAGAGAGCAAGTTTGTCTGTGAGCACACACACATATCAACACACACATACACACACACACACACAAACAGACGCCTTTGTTTTTCTGTGCTGCTGTCAGGCCTCATAGCCCCAATGTGTTTTCATCTGGTGGAGCGGTCCAGTGTCCAACCAGCGGCCCTGAGGGCAAAACATCTCCACACGTCCACCTCCGCAGCGCTAGGCTAATAACAATAACAGCCATCACTGACTCCCTACTGCAAACACTGCAGCTAACACTACAACATTATGCTAACAACAACAGCAGTCTCTAATAGAAACCTGTCTCTTTTACACGCCTGGTGTGGTGTGGCCAGGTTTGGATTAATAAAGGCTGGTCTCAAATAGAAGTCTGGTCGTTTTTTTAGCTTTGGGTTATATTCAATCTTCTGAAAACTCACAAGATCATCTGTTTAAGCCAGTTATATGGTGCATATTGCACACGCTGAAGTTCTTGGCTTTAATAAAGACTGTGGCAGTGAAAGCCAGACTTCTGTTTAAACTTTTTTTCGATATGGACTAGGCCTATACTATATCCTACAAATATTTTTAATTATCAAAAACATATTATGTTACAATATTTAAAAATATTTTTAATTGTCAAAATATATTTGTGAGCCAATTTAGAATATTTTCACATATATATATATATATATATATATATATATATATAAATGAATTGTGAAAAAAATATATATATATATATATATATATATATATATATATAATATATATATATATATATATTTTTTTTTATTTAATTTGTTGTGTATAGCCTGTATGGGCACACAGAACAAATTATACAGAAATGGACATACAGGGGAAAAAAGATAATAATAGGGGCTAGGCAACACCGCCTGATTAAGCAAGTTATCCTCCTAGGGCAGGGGTGGCCAACCAGTCTAGCATGAAGAGCCAAAAACAAATCCACAGAACTCAAAAGAGCCGCACAACAAAAAAGGTGTCCATACTACAACAGCACAACATTAGGCCTACAGTTATAGCTCCTTTGTTTTTCATTTAAAGTAAGACACTTGGCAGATGCTCAATGATCATTGAAAAATTATCAGTAGCAAGCAACAAATATCAGACACACATCAAATTCCCCCTCACTGAATGACTTATTACCATGAGCAATGCTCCAACAACTGATAATGCAATGTGACCGTCAAATAAACAAAAAGAAAACGAGTGACTGACGTCATTACCTTGTAGCCTACTTGCAAAAGTATGTAGGAAATGTTCAGGTTTGAAGCTTTATGAATCAGTGGCATACCAAGAGGCGCGAGATGTTAAGCAGGATGCGCGAGGCGGAGGTTTGCAATCTCGGAGTGCTTTTGTTTTGATTACTTTGACATATTAACCAGAGGGGTTATGCTACAAAACGATATCAACCTCCTTTTCAATGGCACGTGTTCCTTCTACTTACGATTAGCTTCAGGGTATTCCTGATTGCAACAGTAGCATTAAACCTGGCTGAGAATAAACACGTCTGCTTCTTTTTTGGCAAATTCCTATCCATATCATGACGGTACAATTATTATTGTTAACTATTAATACTTACATTTGGCAATAGGCTACACTATCAAATTCTGAAATTGATTTTTATTTACCGGAAAAAATGGCTATTTCAAAAAGAAAAAGTTTAAGTCCGAGGAGAAGTGAACATCAGTTGAGCAGCCGCGAGCCGCACGAGAGGAGGCAAAGAGCCGCATGTGGCTCGCGAGCCGCGGGTTGGCCACCGCTGTCCTAGGGAGCAGGCTAGTTTGGTGGCATAAATTCCCCTATTTACCAAGATAGGATTCACGTAAACCACACTAATGGAGCAGAACTCTCACTAAAATTAGCGGGACTTATCAAAATAAGCCAGGTTATGTGTGTGTGTGTGTGTGTGTGTATGTGTGTGGCCTTTAGCTAGGTTGATGTAATACCAGTGTCACGCTAACAACAATAACAGCAATCACTGACTGTCCTTAATGAGACGACTGGGTCTAACACCACACAATCCTGGGTTCATCGTGAGAATATATTAGTGAGTGCATTTAAGTGCTTCTATTAAGTACCGAGGGAGAATAGCCATCTTTTCTCAGTGTTAGTTGTACTAACAGAGGTTAAGTCAAGGGATCATAGAAAGGTTACAAAGATTTGTGTAGCTGTGGGAAGTGAACTTGATGAACGTGTGTGTGTGTGTGTGTGTGTGTGTGTGTGTGATAGAGAGAGAGAGTGTGTGTGTGTGTGTGTATGTGTGTGTGTGTGTGTGTGAGAGCGGAAGAAGGAGATGGACGGCCTTCCAATGGGTCATACTGGTGGGGTGGCTGGGGTGAGAGAGGGGTCAGCTGGATGGTATGCTGTGAGTGTGTGTGTGTGTGTGTGAGTGTGAGTGTGTGTGTAAAAGGGAAAGGAAACACTAAGGTCAGCTGGACTGCGTAGAGGTTGACCATGGGTCATGTGTGGTGTTGTCTCTGTTGTAGTGTTTGTGTCTCTAGCCCTCCTGTTGTGTTCCTTTCATATTTACTAGTTTGTGTTCCTGGTTAAAAATGGCCAATGCATTATAATAACTTGTTATAAATCTACAGTAATACATACATTATCCTCTAATGTTGTAATAGACCTTTGTATCAACTTAAGTTCTACTGGACATTACCAGTTTTGAACTTCCATTTGCTCTTTATGGCCTGCAGGCCTCCTTGACCTGAGCTCAAGCAAGTCAGAAAGGGGACGATACTATTGGGGAAAGGTTCCAGTGGTGGCTGGCATAGAAGCAAAGAGGGGGAGTGAGAGTGAGGGTGGGTGTGTGTGTGTGTGTGGGTGTGTGTGTGTGTGTGTGTGTGTGTGTGTGTGTGTGTGTGTGTGTGTGTGTGTGTGTGTGTGTACAGAAGCACATACTGTATAGAGTCCATCTGATCAATAAGTACTGTATGGTACTGGGTACCAGTAATACATATGGGTGCAATTAAAATGATCAAAATGTGTTTTGCGTGTTCAGATGCCCTGTATTACTGTAACAAAGTCACAAAGCCTCATGATAGTCAGAATAAATTAACCATA